>NC_134524.1:12560035-12860035 GCF_027942865.1 Odontesthes bonariensis | reverse complement strand
AGAATAAATTTGTCATTCATGTCATCTTTGTGAGTAATTTCTTAAATTGACTTTAAAACCAGCAAGTTTCACAGTTTGCTCAGAAATGTGACCTGTCTTTGTGTATCACTGCTAAAACTGACCATTGGTATCCCTGTTTCCTTATGACTTGCTTCATCGAGTTTTAGTTTCCTCACTCACATCAGTGCAAAATGATGAAAAACAGTTAATTAAAGGTGATGAATCTTTGAAATCTTTGCACATAAGCTGCCCATCTTCTGTGAAATTTCCCTCTTCAGCAGAGTTTCTATCACACTCAGAACTTTCCCCCATGAAAAAAAATGCTTATCCCCAAAGGCTATCATAATCTGCTCAGCATGCATCATGTTAATCTTTCAAATATCTCATCAACACAACAGGATAAGCGTGCTGTCAGGGCAAAGACAGGAGGGAGCGAGGCAGTGTGAGTTGGACAGAGAGGAAGGAGGGCAAAAGGAAGGGGCTATGAAGGACTAAGAATCAAAAGTTGAAGGGTGAGGGATCTGATGAGATGCTGAAACTGAGTATGTAACAAGATGATGTAACAAGCAATGACAGGAACAGGGAAAACACATTGAGACTAAAACGGAAGAATTATGTAAAGAGAAGGAGGGATGAAGAGAAAGGATCGAAAGGTAGCTCTATTTGCCTTTGGCTCTCATAGGAAACTCTACACCACAACATGCCGTATTTTTTTCCCAGTCAGCTCTGGAAAAGATGATAGCATTGATCATCTTCTTAAAAGACTGATTTTTCTCTCACCGTATCACCTCATGTCACTTAGATGGCTGGATGAGTTTCCTTAAAAGGTTTCTCTTATGTCTGCAAGCTGTTAAATTGGCCAATGCACTCCATTCATTTGGTGAGACTGCTTACAAACCTTAGAAGTGTCCGTCATATTGATTTACAGCAACCGGCTCTGTTTTTAGCTCCGATTTAATGAAGGAAGGGGGGCAAAGTCAGAGAGTAAAATCTACTCAAAACTGTATTGAATTCTGCCCCATCCAAGGGCAAGGGGCCTTTTCACATGGATTGTAGTTCATTGCGACTGGAAACACATTCATCAGTCAAAACCAGGTAATTCCATCCCATTCGCTGCCTCCATGACATAAATTCTATTTCTATTGTCCTGAAGCTTCACTTATTTGATGCTTGCACCTCTAGGTTTCCCCAAGGAGGTACCATCTCAAACCTCAGGAGTACTGGGAGGAAGAATAAGGAAAATAGATTTTGTTCTCCAGATCGCTCGCATTTCCTCCACTATAAATCCAGTTGTCACAGCATAAATCTTTGAGAAGTTTGGGCTGCAGTGCGCCTCTGCTTATTAACCAACCAGGGATCAATTTATCACCTTTGAAGACAACAAATGGTGGTGTCGGGGGATCCTCTGTCCCTTTGATTTATTGTGTCAGGAACAAGCAGGGCTTTTTTGGGTCATGCAAATTCTTCTCAGTACAAGTACCAATCCCTTCTACCTTCTCTTTGTTTTGAAATAATTTCTCTAGCAGTGAGAGGGAGTGTATAATCTGTAAGTACATCTGGTACATCTGGAGGCCAGTATGGAAACAAGAGGGTAAACTTTATGAAGCAACTGGTCATGATGATGCTGCAGTGACAACATATATCGTCAGTGGGAATTGCACACATTCAGAGATGGCTGTATCAGGGTAGCTGAATTTGACTAAACATGGATAAGATTTGGCACAGAATTTCAAGCAGTTCTAAGCCTTTACCACTAGTCTGTGCCATTGGTCCAGATAATTCTTCCCCATGTCTGGTGACCTATTTTTTTCCCATGTAAAGAGCTGCAGGAATGTGGCTGCCCCTCCTCACCTGTGCAAAGTGTCTACCCTTTTCGGCAGAGGAACTATAGCCAGGCTACTGCCCTACTACTCGCTCATTAGTAATTGTCCTCATGTAAATGATGAGCTTGGGATTGTTGCTTGTGGGAAATGTAGTTCTTATGAAGTAGAATTGGCTCTGTTGAGGTTGGTGGAGCATTGCTGGTTCTGCACAGCAGTTACAAGGCAGGTTTAAAATATTGCATCATAAATGCATTGTTTGTGTGCTTCAGATGCTATGAAAAGCAGAGCAAGGGGAAAGGCTTTGGTTTGATTTTGTGGTTACAAATGAACTTCTATGTCAGAACTCTCTTTCAAACTCTGTGTTTGGGGATTAGCCATAGATGTTTCTCGAAAAACATCTTTCACTATTTTAGGCAGCATTTCTGATATTCAAATGTGAATTTCACCCCTCCTCTGGTATCAATCCAAACTCTATCCGTTTTCCTTTTTTTTTGTCCTACATCTTAACTACAGGCTTTGGCCAGGCTCCACTTCACAACTCACTTGCCTCTGTCTTGGCTCTTGTCCACACTCATCCTTCTTCATAACAAATGAGCCTGCACCGGCCAGCATATTTCTCCAACACCTACCTGCGAGCCCTTCTACATGTTTGTCATCTTCCTCTCCTCTCCACATTCAGGCCATATCCGTTTTCCTTTTCTACTGTGTTTAGGCACACAAGCCTTTCTTGTGGCAAAGAGCAAACGGTGGGACTCACCGTTTGCTGAGTGGGCAGTGGGGAGCGGAGGAGGAAAGAGAAGAATCAGAAAGACTCTGAAGGAGGAGGGAGAAAAATAGTTATCTAACAGGATTAAAAGAGAACAACGGAATGGAGAGAACTTAAAATACACATGTCATGAGCTCTCTTAAAAAAGGAGGGGATGAGTAACAATGGCTGAATCACTCTTGAGATTTTCTGTCTTCATACAATATGCCCCTTCCCTCCTTCCTATGTCCTTATACTACATATGTTTTTCTTTCACTCTCCCTTAATCTTACCCTTTCCAGCCTCATCTTCACTTACAGGCCAGGGAATTAGACAGATCTCTCAGGAGTCATATTAGTAATAGAGGAGAGGGAAAGGGGGGGCAGTAATTAACAAAGAAAAGAAAAGGTGTTCACTTCAACTGTAAGGACCAAAGCCTCTACTAGCATTTACTGTAAGCCTTACATTTGTTTATGTATTTATTTGCGAAGGGGGGAAAAAACGGATGAAAGTAAAAAAAAAAGTTTATTTTCAGCAAGGCCAAACAGTTTCCGTAGATACCTACGCTGCTATGTCTGTGTACTGAGATGTCGACAGCAAATAAAAATAAATACCCTTCCCCTGAGCCCTACCATATGAGAATCAGAAAGGTAGAACAATATGACAAATTTCCTGGGCGGATCGAACTTCCAGGCGAGAATAGTTCATCAGCCGATCGGCTTGTCTTGCCAGCTTCCCTGCCTTTCTGACTTGCAGTGATAGCAACCGTCTGGCAGTTTGGCCGAAAGACATGCTCCACACACAGACATGCTCCTTTGCATACAGGTGTGGGAGCATGCCAGATTTAGCAGAAATACGAACAAACCCTCCTCTGTTGAAAACCATCAAAAGACCAAAACACATAGACACAAACGGGCTTCTTTGACGGTCTAAAAGAAGACATTATTGTTGTTCAGACTGTGACAGCTGGCAACATCTTAAATAGATTTCTTAATGCAGCCACGTAATGTGTAAATGCTTTCTTTGTAAAGATTGAAGTCTTCAGAGTTGCTGCCTCTCTTTTTATGTCACAAACGTGATGATAATGGCAATTTCAGCTTTTGGAAATCGGCCATCATTTGAATATTTTACATATAGGCCGGTGCTTATTGGGCGGGCGTTCCTTTTGAATCATTGCATCTTGAAAATATGGAGGGAGGGAAGTAAGTACATAAATGAAAAAAAATTTAAAAAGAGGATGTGTATGTGTGTTTATGTACTCCCTTCTTCTCATCAGCAAGAGGTATCATGTCCTTGATAGTTATGTAAGTGATGAATTTTAATGATGGTAAGATCATGGCAGTGCAGAGAAAATAATGACGACTTGGCTGCCTGGTAAATTGACTATGAGATTTGTCTTTTGGTGCTGACTCTCCAAAGAGAGGACTTAAGGAGCTTCTGGGATTTGAAAGTTAAAGATAAAGGCGATCTTACACTGGGGATATGTGTGTGTGTGCATCAATTTTCTGCGCTGTGCCATGGCTAGAATTATCAGGCTGTCAGGGAAAAAAAACAAAAAACTCACGGAATAACTTAAAGGCATTATCAGTTGTTTACAAAAGCAAAGAAGAGTGAAGGAGAAAAAATGAGACAGAGAGGAACATTCTCAGATGAAGGAATGTTTAAAATAAAATTTCAGAGTGACCAGACGGAGCAGTGGCATATTCTGAATTCTCACTGACACACTCCTGATGTGTGACGACAAGGGACAGATGGGAGAAGCAGAGAGAGAAATTAATGTAAAGGCAAATGAGATTTAGGAACTGTTTGAGGGAAGATTACAGGAAGAAAAGATGAAGAAAGCAAAAGAAAATCAACACAATCTCCTCATGCCTTGAAATTTATTTAAAGTGCCTTTTGGCAAGGCACCCTGACAGCTCCACTAAAGTGATTCTGTGGCAAACAGTAAAGTGCCAGGCTCCCAGGTTTTATAAGTGTGAATAAATATGACCCATTATCAATGTGCATCCACTTCCTGTTAACAAAAATGTGTTCACTTGTCTTATCTCATTTAGGATTAGGTTTTTAAGAGTGAAAAAATAGCAATTGGGAGCAGTGAAGAGAAGAAAAAATAGTACAATGGATCTAAAAGGGGGTTAAAATTGAAAACAATAGATTACAGGGGATTCATTTTAGCTTGAGATACAGTGTAGAACTAGCATTTACTCCAGAGAAGACAGTAAGGTCAAGGACAACATGCCTCCAATGATTGTAGCTGATCTGAGACTTGTGATGGAGTAAGACGCATCACCACTTGATGGACAGAATATTAAAGAGAGGGTTTTCAGTAGGAGGTGGGAGAAAGCCAAGGAATAGGAAAGGGAGTTAAGACAGTGTAAGAATGTGAAGCGGAATATTAAACCGAGAGGTGTAACCTGAAAGTGGTACAGCTAAACAGACACAGCCAAGAGAGGCAGAGGAGAAGAAGGAGGGAAACTGTGAATGAATATTAGGGAGAGAGGCTATTCACATCGTGTTGATGTGGAGGAAGGGTGGAGGGATGGAAGGTGGGGAAAGAAGAGATGGTCTAAAAGTAAGGGGAGTGTGCAAAAGAGAGATAGCAGTTCCTGCTCTCCTCTGGGAAGCTTTGAAAAAATAAAAAGACAGGTGAGACAGAGTAAATGAACGAGAAGGGTAAGGGGGGTAAAGAACCAAATAGAACAATTTTGAAGAAGGGCAGAGATAGAAATAAAGACTGAAGAGGAGACATCACAAACAAGTCCAAACTGTCGCACCAGAGCACACTTATCTCCCAAAGAGCAGACAGTGCATTATCGCCACTGGCACTAAAAATGGCCTGAATCATCAATAAATGAAATCCGGTGCAGGTAAACATGACACAGAGAAATCAGTGCTGAAAATGGAAGCTCGATGGTGAGAGGACAAGGCTGTGAGGCCAATTTCTCATTATCTGCCATGAGTCTGTTACCAACGGTGTGTCCATTTGAACATCTAATTAATGCAGATAGCTAAATGCCAAACCTGATGAAATACCATGATGAGGGATTAGCTGGAATAACAATCGCTCTGACCAACATAATTTTGTTTTTTTTTGATAAGGTGGCAGAGGGAGGAGGGGAGAAGTATTTCTGGATCACTTAAGTCTTTCTCCCTCTTTTTTTTTTCCCTGAGTCTCTCTCCTCCTACCTCCACTTCAGTATCCTTAATGCAGACTTTTTCCTTCTGCTCGTGCCCCCATTCTCCAAGTTCCCCTCCCCTCAGTTGCTGAGTGCTGTCCTAATTCCATTCTGATAGATGGAGGCTCATTAAAAATGGCTCTCCTGATTGTGCTGCTGTTTCTTTTTGATTTTTTGTTTCTACCTTTTATTTTCAGGCGTGATGGGCTGTGTGTTTGCTTGTCAAGTTTTTTTCTGCTTCATCTTATTTTTTATTCAGTTTATTTATTGATGCAAATATAACATTATATTTTAAGACAACAGGTGAGAGAACAGGGATTTCTTAAGAGAAATAGGTGAGGGTATGTTTAAGGATACAAATCACAACTTACTTTTCTTATCACACATTCCATATCATTATTGCTCGTTTGTGGAGGAGTTCACCTGAGTCATATTAAAATATAAGTGGTTGTTTTTATGAGGAATAATCTATTGGAAGTATTTCTTCACTTTCCATTGCAATATGTTCCTTTTTGTGTTTTTTTTTTACGAGCAGCCTTCTTTGTTTTCTTGTTTGGTACAGGTCTTGCATTAAAAGTCTTCCTTCACAGTAAAAAAGTTCCTGCATGCAGGCAAACACACTCATATTTTACAACCCTAATTCCTAAAAAGTTGGGATGCAGTGTAAATAATAACAGAATGCAATGACTTGCTCAAAAACCAAAAATGTATAAAATACATCTTAGAAAGAAATATCCAATGTTGAGAGTGAGATATTTTACTATTTCCTGAAAAAAATAGTAGCTAACCCATCTCTGCCACTCCAAGGGGCTCTTTGTATGCCCAGTCATGTTACTAACCTATTGCCAATTAACCTAAATCGTTGCAACATGTTCCTCCAGCTGATCCTTTTTGAAACCACTTACCTTCCCGTCCTTTTCGTTGCCCCCATCCTAACCTTTTGACATATGTTGCTGCCATCAAGTTCAAGATGAGTTAATATCTTTCATAAATTAGTGAAATTTCATTCCTAACTTTTGATCTGTTTTCTTTCTTTTTTTTGTGATTCAAATAATGACTTACAAATACATTGCATTCAGTTTTTAACGACATTTTACGCAACGCCTGATCCTTTCTGGAATTGGGGTTGAATTTTTTCTCGTACAAATGTCCTGCTCTTCAGTTTGAACCTTTTCTCTTGGTTCTTAATCTGCTCTCAGATTACATATTACAGATTATATGGACAGGACCTACAATGAGGTAATAATGTCAACGTCATATCTCGTAATCTGTTGAGTAGGATTTTTTTGACAGGGTAGTTTCATTGCAATGCAAGAGCAAAAGGCAACAATCTGAGAGCAGAATATAAAGGGACACACAGAGGGAACCTGAAGGCAATGAGAACAGCACAGACCTAAGGTGCAGCACAGCATATATGGATGCAAGCTCAAACTTTCTGAGAGGAAGAGCAGCATTTTGAAGGAAAGTACAATATCTCAATGTGAAAACAAGGAAGTCTGCTCTGAATTTGAAAAAGTACCTCATATTTAACTAGAGATGTCACGATCTGATCACGTGATCGGAAATCGGGGATGATTACGTGGTCTCAGACTTGATCGAAATCGGACATTTCATCCCGATCAGGGATCGGATATGTAGTCTATCTCTATAGGTATATTTATTTTTAGAATTGTTTTTTATCAGAACTATAATATTTCCAAACAAATGGGAAAAATAACAGCTTAGTATTTACTGTTATGTGGTGGTACCATCAGACCGTCTCAACCATAGACATAATATACATAGACGCCTCATAGACTGACGCTGCCTATTGGAGCTGACGTATCAGCGTGGCCGCCATCTTGGATGGGTCTCCAATGTCCCCACATTACATTTATTTCAACTGAGGAAGGTGTATATCCCCAACTACAATAATCATAACTCCCCAAATTTTTATGTCTATGGTCTCAACTCCACACAGAAACAACGCATGTGGCATGACGTCACTTTGCTGCGTGCCTTAAAGCGAAGCAGAACACGGCAGCAGCTTGAAGCTGGGGACGTGAATGTCCGCGGTGTGGAGGTATTTTTATTTGATGACAAAAACGTTGCGATTGCAAACTGTGAAATATGCAAACTTGGGATTTCAAGAGGTGGCAAGGACATCGCTAACATCCTTGATGAGAACAGGAACAGGCTCAAACCTGACAAGGTGGAGATGTTGTTTTCATCAAGAAAAACGTACATTTGCTTCTGTGAAGCCAGAGGAGGAGAGTAAGAATTAGGAGTGCAGTTCCGAAAAGCACATTACTGGCCTTACTTTATAACACTGTGGCACTTTTATTTGCTTATTTATTTACATGCCTGCCAGGTATTTCAAGTTGAGCTGCTGCTCGTTTTTATATTAGACATTGTTGCACTAAACTCCAATGTGAAGAATTTGTTTATTACTTGATTGCTATTCTTGTTCAAGCTACCTCACAGAAGTGCTCTGTTTATAAGTGTTAAATGATAAAATAAGTGAATAAAATAAAAAATCAGGGACATCCTGGATCTGTTTCTTCGCAGTTCTTCATTTATTTTTTAAGGTAGCCTATTGTAGAAGTATCGGCAGATGCTCAAAATCAAATGACTCGGAGGCAAAAAAACCTGATCGGGACATCCCTATATTTAACCATTTGCTAGCAGTTTCCCCCTGTCATTTTATCAGGCTATTCTGATATTTAAACTGTTAATGGAGAAACAACTGCTTTGAAGGTTTGGTGGCACACAAATACAGTCCATCGTCATAAGTTGTGATTCTGTGGATATTGACAAATGTAGATGACAGTGAATAAGGTCCTATTTTCTAATGTGGACATGCCTACACAGTATTGGATGCAAAACTAATGCAGGGAGGGGTAAAACATTATGAGGGAAAATACTTTGATGCATAGAAATGTAAGTTATTCAAACCCAGAAGCTAGTAAACGCTGTTTAACTTCTGCATATGACAAAGTTGCTGCTTCAAAGGATTTTAAAATGCCAACACAGACGTCACAACAAATCTCTGTTGTTTTTCTGAAGCCATCTGTATTTTGAAAGCCTGTGACAAACATAATTTGTACTTTGGTTGTTGGCATTTTTAATAGCTGATTTGCAGTGCTGACAGGTTTAGTTACAACCAACACTGACACGGTGGCTGGGTTTGAGAAAATGTGAGAAGAAGGCCGTTTCTCTCCATCATGCATCAAAGGCTGTGATTTTGTTCATTTCTCTGCTGCTCGCCATCACAATCACTGACAAATCCCAGCCTTTGTTTTCAGAAGGTAATCCAGTGTCTTGGATTTATCAGGTCAACATTCCAAAAGAAAGATGCAAAATCAGAAACTGTCATGAAGAACAAATCTAGTATTTCTTGTGCTTCACCTTAATTATAACTTTTAATCTTTAACATTTAGTTTTTATGATTTATTTTTTTTTTCTATTTTGATAGATTAGTGTACTTTCATACTTCCATTGTTATGTTTGATTTATCAATAAGCAAATGCTTATCACAAGGTAGGTGATTGAGTTCTTTAAAAGAAAACCTATTTTAAAACTATTTTCATATTCTTGCTGCAAACCCCAATTCCAATGAAGTTGAACTGATGACATTAATTGTTGAAGCATTGTACGTAGAAATCGTTCCCATTCTTGCTTGATGCACGACTTCTGTCGTTCAATAGTCCGTGGTCTCCATTGTCGTATTTTGCGCTTCATAATCATTTTCAAAAGGATAGAGGTCTGGACTGCAGGCAGGCCAGACTAGTACCTGCACTCTTTTTTTTTTTTTTTTTTATGAAGCCACACTGTTGTGACTGTGCAGAATGTGGCTTGGCATTATTTTGCTGAAATAAGACAAATAAAAACACAATGCTTGGATGGCACCATATATTGCTCCAAAATCTATATGAATGTTGCCTTCAGATGTGCAAATTACCCATACAAAATAAGTGAATATTTGCAAAAAACAGTAAAGCTTATAGTTTGAACATTATATATTGTGTCTTTGTAGTGTAATGAATTAAATATAGGTTGAAAAGGATTTGCAAATCATTGTATTCTGCTTTTATTTATATTTTAGGCAATGTCCCACCCTCTTGGGAATTGGGCTTTGTAGATATATTAATACAGATTATAATAGAATGTAAATTAACCCTGGATTTATTTTTTCTGATAGCATATCCGTCAATCTTACACGCAGTATATCCCTTTCTACACCAAATTCACAGAAATAATCTGTATAAATAGCTTTCAATCCCCCTCATCCTCCCACAGGAGATTCAGCATGCATAAAACTCTTACACCTAAAGGCTCTGCAGCACAGATGTAATCTCACACATGTCACCGCTGGGTGCAAGCATTTTTTTGTAGCAATCATTAGGCCATGAATGATATGCATCTATTAAAATATATAAATGCTTGAAACTTGCATGTAGTTTGAAAATATGACTGTACAAACACAGAAGAGTATGTATAAAGCTTAGGTGACACACAACACATTAATGTATTTATCTGACAGTTTTCAATGCCCCCCCCCAATTCTTGCTAAATTTACCATCCTTTTGTCATAGGTGATCTAGATCTTTATATTCATAAATTAAAGCAAACAATTGAGTCTTCCCTTCAGCATCAGTTCATCTTATCCAGAGTTTGGTTCACTTTCACACTCTGAGATTACTTTTTTTTTTTTGGGTTGCTCCTGTTTTTTACTGTGCGCACAATGCTGCCAAATAGTTAATGGCGCAAACATTTGCAATTCAAAACTACAAAGAAAGTGATGATGTGTTCAATAAGCCTAGCACATATATGTTTATGGCCAGGCATGTGACAGTGATGGCTTTGGACTGCCTGCACAAAACGCATGTACTTGGAAACAAATGTTTAATTCACCTGTATTTGACAGCGAAAGTAGCTGAGTGAATGTGAATTGAAGCACAGCAACAGAAGGCAGCCAGAAGCAGGGTGTATTTTAACTCAAGCCTGCTTTAATGCTGGTGTGGAGTTCAGGCAGCCAAAAGCCTTCAGAAGCATAACAGTTATCCTACTGTGCAATTATGCACCACAGACAAAAAAAAACATTAGTAAATAACTCTAAGGCATGATTTCTGTTGCGGTCGCTGTACTTATATTGAAACTGAAAGCTTTATGAAGACTTTGAGCTGCACTGTAAGGTTTGTCGGGGTTACAGGGTGGACAAAGTTGTGCAGTGATGAAGTGCTTAGAGTGCAAAGAGCTTTAGCTACTGTCATGCCCAGTCCACAGATTTATCGATGACCCTTAATAAAACTGTAACATTTGATAAATTTGCTGAGTGGGAATGACCAGGGTGATAAATAAAGCGACTTGATGTCTACAGTTCCAATGTGTTCTGTTATTGTTATAGCAGTGGGGCAAGTGTATGTGGGGATGGCAGCAAAAGGGAGGGTGCAGAGTGAGCTGCATGCTTATTGCCTGGATGGCAGCCCTAGTTAACAGCAGTAATGTATTCTTGAGCATCAAAGGCTTAAAGTTGAGAGTTCTAATGGAGTTCGTCACTATTGATTTTGAACGAAGAGCAGCTTCCCTGGTTCATTATAAGGGAGCTCTCAGCCCTTACTTTAGGCAGTGAGGCCACTGCACAAACAACAGGGAGCTCAGGGTGAGCATGCTTTGTTGTTTAGAACAAAAATTTGTTTCAATCTGTGCTGTTTTGCATTCACCGGCTATAAGGAAGAAGCCATTGCTAATGAATACCATCCAAATGACTTGAGTTCCCAGGGCTCTTTCACAATTAATACACATTTTAATAGAGCATCGAGAAATGGGAGGATTTGCTGCTTTTCTCAGACTGGTCTTTCAAGGAGAAAGTTGTTTTTTTTCTTCCCTTTTTGGGTTTGGGTCAATAAAACTGCTAAAACAGCTCAAACAATTTTTTTTATTTTGTTGTATGAGCGATCTGTGGTTTAGTAATTCAGTATGACCCTTCTTAAAAATTCTGCACATGAATGCAGTTGTTTTAAATTGTTTTCTTCAACTAAATACAATAAAAATACACAACATAATGAAAAGTAGGTGCGATCATATTCATTATCTGCAAGTTATTCTGGCTGTTTTACATCTGAAAAATTCTGTGAGCTCCTTCAAACATCAGATGTGTCTAAATTGCACAACAGATCTCAGACTCGAACAGATGGATTATTATTTACAGTTGACTTGGACAGCATTAGACAGGCAGACGAATAAACATCAGTGTTGGCAATCAGTATCTCTTAGTGTCTGCTTTAGTAACATGTTCTGTTGCTTTGCATTCTCCACACACTCTTTATCAGAATAGTAACTACAGTTATTTGGTGGGAAAGGCAACAGTACATGGCACAAAATGGGAAAAATGGACCTCCACTGATCCTTACACGCTCTCTAAACACTTGCTCTGAGTCCATCATCGTGTGATATGATCGGTGGTTAAAAAACATCAGAGCAGCAGAGCTCGTTCGCACTCTTGAATTTCTAACAATTCCATCATCCTTTTTAGCATATTTTTAGACGAAGGGAGTCAGGGACACAAGAGATAGCTAGTGGTGCTGCAGATAATGCAGGATGAGCCTAAGGCATAGGAGGGCAGGAAAAACTCCTCTTGTCACTTTAGATAAGGAGAAGGAAATGGGACTGGCTGCTGAGGGAGCAGCTAAGTGCTTGTCGCTGTCCCTTTAGCTTACCGAGAGCAACTCGCTATAGTGCATCAGGACAGGCAGATGCCCATCTCACCACAATCAGATGTGTAGGGGGCTCACTCCCAAATGGGTCGGAGAGCAAGGTTGATGAAAGGTGTATAGTTTGCAACTAAAATGTGCTTCAACTGTCACAAGCTTGAAATTTATCTCATGGAACTGGCAGGGTGGAATAGTGTTTAGAGAAAATATCCGTCAGTCACAATTGCCAGATTCAAGCCCACATGTCTGTAAGTTTCTGCCCTGCTAAAGTCTCCTTGAGCAATACACTTATATCATAACACAATAGTGTAATAGCAATAGAGGAATTTACCAAAGTCTTCCAAGTCTTCAAAATGATCATAATTAAAATAAGAAACACATATTTAATACATCCACATCTTTGTAGTAAACACGAGTAATAATGTAGAGTCTGGGAACAGCTTTCCAGTGATTCTCTGAAGGGAGCTTTTCGAAGTTTGATGTTAAAGTTGAAAAGGTACAAAGGGGATTTAAGAGGATAAAAGTCTAATTAAAATTTCAGTTGTATTATGGGTGATGTATAGGAATCAGCTTATTTTAGAGCATGCTCAATGCTATACTTGTAACTAAAAGCCAGGATATCAGCTGCATGACATACCAATTTTTTTTTTCCGTAGCTCTTGAATATTTTAAACTCAAACTTGAACACACTTTACTTTTTGGCCCTCACCTCAGAAACTTCTGATCACACACTAAAATGCACTTCCACTCCCCTTTGTTGATTATCGATTTTTCTCTCTTGTGTTTTTTGTGCCGTTGTTTTTAGTGATGTGTATAAGAAAGTCGCTCAGAGGGACGTCTGTAAAACCTATCTTGTGGAAGACATAAAAGGGAAGCAATGCTCATGTTTGTCTGTGCTTGACTGCTTCAGTCTTCAAAGAAATATTATTTGCAGGCCACTGTGCTTTGCCTCATGGCAAAGACGAGGTCTAGGTCAATGTTGACATGAAGATGAAGAATCATTTCTGCTTTAATTATTGATGCTTGAATCCAAAGCGATTACAGCGGACTTCACTATTCAACTTAAAGGGGAACTCCGGCATTTGAAGCGCATTTCCATTGCTAGAGGTTGTCAAATACTGACGGTAGGACACAGACCGGTGCAAATCGGCGCTCCCTGTGTGGAGATTGCGCTGTTTGCGCAGCCTGTCATGCTAACCAAATACGTGGTGGCTAAGGGGCAAGAGCTTAACCTTCCACGTAAAACAACAACTTGCACACTGCAGAAACGTCACACCACTTTATAAACCATCTGACAATAAAGTCACAAGCCTTACCATCAAAACCATATGCATGGTTCTTACATTACTGGCATGGGGACGTTACAAAACAACTTTATAAACAGCATGTCACTTACCTCTTGTCGGTAGGCTCGCGCATGTGAAAGCCCAAAAGAGTCAATGGACGATAATCCCAAATACAAATCTTCTCTAGAAAAACTGCGTTCAAGTATTTAAAACATTACAACAATACATGCCCAGTAATATTGTTGTAATGTTTTAAATACTTGAACGCAGTTTTTCTAGAGAAGATAATTGTTTTGTATATGGGATTATCGTCCATTGGCTGTTTTGGGCTTTCACATGCACGCGCCTACCGACAAGAGGTAAGTGACATGCTGTTTATAAAGTTGTTTTGTAACGTCCCCATGCCAGTAATGTAAGAACCATGCATATGGTTTTGATGGTAAGGCTTGTGACTTTATTGTCGGATGGTTTATAAAGTGGTGTGACGTTTCTGCAGTGTGCAAGTTGTTGTTTTACGTGGAAGGTTTAGCTCTTGCCCCTTAGCCACCACGTATTTGGTTAGCATGACAGGCTGCGCAAACAGCGCAATCTCCACACAGGGAGCGCCGATTTGCACCTGTCTGTGTCCTACCGTCAGTATTTGACAACCTCTAGCAATGGAAATGCGCTTCAAATGCCCCGGAGTTCCCCTTTAACAAAAGATTTATCACAAATCACTGTCATTTTTACAGCTGTAATAATCTTCCCAAAGTGGATGTTTGTTGCAATATGCTTTATCTCATTTTGGAATGGACAGAATGAGTCTTACCTTCTATAAGAAATACATTTATTCAGAAATCATGGTATTATGCCAGCAGTGATATGACTCTGAACAGTATTGAAACTTGCGGGATATTGAATCTTTATGAACAGACCGGACAAGCCATTTATTTTTTGCATATCTTTGATGTTTTGTTTTTTTGAAAAGTAATTTCTTTTTATGAATCAGCTTGATTGATAAATAACATGCACTCACACAGACAATTACAAGTACACAAAGATTCCACCCACCTGTCTTCCTTCATCGGAAGGTCAGATGCTATTCAAAATGTGAGGGTAATTGCATCGGATTGAACTGGTGAAATACTGTCACCTCAAGTCAGTGCATTGGAAGATTAGTACCAAGGCCATTGCTGGGACTGATTAGTGTGCAGGCCAGTGGCTGCTTGAGCAATGGGAAGGTCAGTGTCTGTGATATTACTCATATTGGGGGAGATCTGATGTCAGCGACTTTATTTCTGAAAAGGCTAAATAATAGGAACTACTTATGGACATTGAAACAGTAGAATTATATCAGATTATGGGTATATGGGGGAGCCAAGAGTGACAGCTGATCCAAAAAGAACACTTTTAGTGTGCAAAAAGGTAGTACTAAATTATTTAGGACAGATCAGTCATCCTAGGATATTAAGTGTATACGATGCATCCCAGCAGGTGTAGCCTTCACGATCCTCAGCCGGAAGCCCACACAGAGCAAACCCTCTTGTTTTGGTGTAAGGTGAGCACATTTTTGTTTCCTTCAGTGCAGTTCATCATGCTGAGCACATCCTCTGGCAAACTCAGATCATCAGAGAGAAGGAGCTGACTAATCTCAATCCTTAAATTTATTCATGCTCAATAAAAGCTATTCATCAGCTTAAAGATGCCTGTAAGTTCAAACTAAATTTGAACCACCTGGGAGAAATCTAAATAACTCAAAGGCAGCACAGTTAAGGAGCACGTTTGGAAAGAGAGGTAGAGCAGAGAGGAACGGGTCCCCCGGGTATGAAGCTGTGCAAAGCCAGCAGGTGAGAAGGAGCATCTCTGAGTGCTTCTGTGTGTTGATCAAGGCTTGGCTATTGTCCAGTCACTGTAAACAGTATTACAGGTGGCCTGTCTTTGGCAAGCAATGTGCATTGACTATTGATTGCGTTGAATGATGAGTGGAGTGAGGGAGGAAACAGAAATGGGATGAGAGGAAAAATGATGAAAGTCTTAAGTGAAACGATATGTCGGTACATTGTCGGTCAGTGGCTAAAGTTTAAGATTGATTTAAATGAAACAGATTAGAGTGCAACTCTAAATCAACTTATGTGCTAGGTTTAAAGTTGACAATTATTTATTCAATCTTTTATCATATCAAGAGTTGTCATTAATTCAGTAAGCTGTTCAATGAAATGGTTAAACAAAACACTTCACTTGCTATTTTATTTATCAATATAGTTTGCTTCAACATAGGCAGAGAGTGAATAGGTACAATTCTTTGATTTATAATTAATTTTAGTAGCAACAGTGCAGACTTATTAATGCTATTTTTAGGTTTGTTATTAAATGGAATTTCTGTTTTGTTTCACCACTTACACCACTGTACCACCAGACTTCTATTCAATACTACTGTATTTAATTATATTGTTGGTGCAATCTGTACCAAATAAACAAGTATTTGCACAAAGCACACTTTGAAGAAATTAGTTCAGAGATTGTGTTTTTTATTTAATTTTTTTGTTGTTTTAAAATCGGCTTTATAACTGTAGAGTGGAACTTCTTTATGAGCATGCATGACAGTTTCAGGTTATGCAAAACGTAGGCTTGTTAGAATTTTGAAAATAAGACATAAGTGAACAACACTTTTATAGCCCAGGCAGTGGAGTGCCTTTACAGAATTAGTGCCTTTTATTCTGAAACCGCTGCATTTTGTGCATGGACAAATGTAGTTATAACACATTCTGGTTGCATTGAGACATTTACATCTACAGACAGCACAGGTTCAGTTCATTTAGTCCACCGAGTTGTATGGTTAATATCTGATAGAAGCCAGGGATGGATGAACCAATCAATAGCCAATGGCTTGAAAAGGTCTTTGACGTGTGTAGTATGCAGTCGGTTGCAATCTGCAATCCTCAGCCTCTGCATCAAGTTGAGAGACTCAAGAAACGACTTTGATTGCACTGCTTATCGTGTCTTCACTCATCATTTCTTTGCTGAGGAAACCCAGAGGTTTTATTAGTTGTTTATTTTTTTTCTTCTCCCTAAATGTTTATAATCCTCCTTAATGACGCCACATATAATATTGTGTTTACTATACTTTTCAAACTATAGGTACATGTTTGTGGTTAAATGAACAATAAATTATCATATTTTAGATAAGGTCACGATATTTGTCATAATAAATGCGGTTAGATGAGGTCACTCAGTGTTAGAGACAGAAGTAGAGATGGACTGAAATCACAAAGACCCTGTGCTACAGCATGTCTGATGTGCAGTGGACCGTGAGACTGAACTCTCCACCTCAGTCACACTCTTCTGTTCTTCACAGGTAAACAGACAACCTAAAGCCAACTGTTAAAATGAAACACACACACACACACACACATATGCTCACACAAACAGAGATCTAAAAGTAGCACATTTCAGAGTGTGTGAAGTCTACGCAGGGAGAGATGAACATATGAGAAAAAATAAAATGTTCGGCTGTTTAGGTGTTACTAGGTTGCTTTCTTTAAAGACTCATTTTTTTGAGTAAGTTCTGGATGGAAGCTCTTGTTGTCCAGTTCCAGGCCTGTTAACTATCAGCCACATTTGCAGCTTGGCATGAACCCCCTCAGTTGCAGAGGGTGAACCAATAGAGGTTTTCCTCTTTGTCTCTGTCTCTTTCCCCCACTTTCTGCATCCTCTCTTGCATTGCAGGCAAATGGGAAATCAGAAACATCAATTATTCCAGTAAACAGGTCTGGCCATGTAGAACATTCAATTATACATTAAACATTAATAGCTGGGGCTTATTTCACACATCCATTAGATTGTGCTAAACATGGATACTCAATCTTGTTAATAGAGCTTGAGTGACTTAAGCGATTTTTTTTTGCAACAAGGAATTTAATCAAGGAATAATAATGGCTAGATTGGATGGCATTTTACTGTGAGGGAGCTTGAAGTTTGAGGATCACTGTACAAAGAAACAAAGAATGGATTTGATGAAAGAGGCAAGAAAATTTCTAAGACACACAGAAAGAGGGTGGCAGAAAGAATATGTGAGTAAGTAAAAAGAACAGGAGAGCACACACTTTTCAAAGCATGTGTTGAAAGAGAGCTATGTTAGTAAGCCCCATTTCTCTGTGATAATACACTTCATAAGCCTTAGAAATACAGTGAAGATACCCTGCACAAGGAGGTGGTTGGGCAGAGGTTTGATATCCGTGCTTGGAAGTCTATGGAATGTTTGCCTTGGCTCTCTATATTAATTAGGGGATAATGAATGTTGCACCTTGCTCAGTGTGGCAATTTGCTTTTTGAAGATGATCTAGCTTACGAGAAGCATTCAGTTAAAAAGACCTCCAAAGTCGTGTGTTAAATTGTATCTTGTAATAATTTAACATGGTGTGTGGTGACATGATGAGAAAGATTATGGCTACATTCTTGGAGATTTTTTTATGGGTTGCTGGTTACAATTGTGTCTAAAAACGTGAGGAAATGGTTGAAATCTTCATAAGAATAGTCATAGATTCACAAATCCTTTACAGTCCATATCTAATAGTACTTTGGATAAAGACAACATACTAAATGTTGAATGGGGCGGTCGGTGGCGTAGTGGGTTAAGCTGCCGCCCCATGTACAGAGGCTACAGTCCTCGTTGCAGCTGGCCCCGGTTCGAGTCCCGCACCGGACAGCCCTGTGCTGCATGTCTTCCCCATCTCTCTCCAACTGTCTTTCCATTAAAGGCATAAAAAGCCCCCCAAAAAAAATTGTTGAAACAGAGACATATTTTAAATGTGTGCTTTTTTAAATTGACGCCAAGAACATATTTCATGAGTGTTGAAACAGAAACAATGAATGAAGACTGAAGGGAGTTGTGTGATGCCACATCTAGAAACTAATTAGATTGCAACTAATTGTGTATGTGTGTGTACATACAGATATACTCAAAAGGTCATATGTTTTAAGAGCCACTGTTTTAAATTGGTGTATAGATGTACATTAATCCATATGTATTCATGATGACACATGTCGAAAAAGACACTGTGGCCAAAATCCAAGTGACACTGAAATGCTTCAGACCTCAGCACTGAAGATAATAATAAACTCACTTATGCAGTTGTAGCATCCTTCTTGTCTGCACTTTCCCCTCATGGCATTCTATCAGCCTGAAGGGCCGGAAAAGCATGTGTTTCAACAAAATAGAATACAAGGTCTTTCTGCGAGCCAGCCAATGTGAATATATCACATATATCAGGCAGGTCTGAGCTAAATACTCAATACTCAGAGAACAGGGGTATACTTCGGTCTGACCTGAACCACAAAGTGTAACTGTTAAACAGTAGGACAGATGTTGTAATTCAATTTTAATGAAGAAAAAATACTTTCCCCTTCAGTAATTCTCCACTCTGAAACTAAATACCACTGCCCTTTTTCAGCTGATCAAATCAGCACAGAAGGTCTTCTTCCTTAAGTTGTTTCAGAGGCGCCGTCATTTTCTTCCTTACTTCTGGAGCAAACTTAATTTTAGTGGTAGAACAGAGGGTGGTCAAGTAATGTAATATTTCTACACCGAAACTGCTTCAGTAAAAGAAACATGCTTTCCCTTTTATCTTATGGATTATTGAGATTTCTTTAGTCAATCAAGCCACAAAACTAGTGTTTCATTATTCTTCCCTCTATCCAAAAATCACTGACCTAAGACAAAAATTTTTAAAAAATATTTTAAGTAAAAGGAAAAGTAGATGGAAAAAAAACATCAGCAAAAGTTCAACATTTTGTAAGATGTAAGAATAACTTAAGAATAAGTATAACTTAAGCAAAGTTTGTGAGAAAGCAAGAGGAACCCTTGGAGGTGAAAGCATATGGCGTACCTTGAAAATCATGGATACATGAGTGAGGATAAACAAGAGGTTTACACTTTCAGCAAGGTGCCAAAATCATCTTTGTGGAGGTATTAAAAAACCCCATCCCTTTCCAGTCTTCCACTCCACCTGCCACTGCATCAGCAGCAAGGGTATGAAACATGAGAAGAGGCAAGAAACTGGCATGTTCTCAAGCTGAAAGGTTGTTAATTAGTGTTCATCACACGTTCAGGGGGTGTCATTCTCCAGTCTAATTTTATAGATGTTGCCGTTGCTATTCTTGTGAATGTGTTAGAAAAGTATTTTTCCAACAACAGAAGTAGGAGAAGAAAAGTTCCTCCAGCATGGTGTGTAGTGCCTCTATATGTTCTGCTCTCCCTTGTGTAATGTATTATTCAGTATATCAGTGGCAACATAAGTGGGTGTTCTCCCTCTGGCAAATTTGATTTCTCAGGTTGTTTTGTTGATGCCTGTAATGTGTCTGCTTTTCCACTTAATACTTTTTCACTAGGCACAAAACAAAATGGAAATGGCACCACTTGCTGTACATATGGTATTGTTTCAAATAACAAGTGATGGTAAATTAGCAGAACGCTAAAATGCCTTCACTAGCTAGAAGCAAGATGTCAATGCTACAAGTGATCTGTATCCTCTTTTAAGATATTTGTAGAAATTAAACATGAAAAGACCAATTCACAGAATTTAATGTACAAACATTAAGTTATTGGTTTGGTCTTTGGACCTCATCTGTGCCCTCTCAGCTCTGCTCATCATTAATTCTATAATAGAGTAGTATATGTGCTTGCAGTGAGGCTACGCTGCTGGTGGAACAGAGACAAATGAAAATTTGCGTTTGTGCCCACAAATAAAATTCTGGCACGAAACCAAAGATGTGACTGTGGAGGCTTGGCTACCTACAGTAACAGCTGCCCCATGTCAGAGGCATCACATTAGATGATGTCACTGATCTGACACTAATCATGTGTGTCTGCTGGCAGTCCAGTCATCAGCTCTCATTGCCTCCTGTCTGCTGACTATTTGATGGCTTAAGGCTGGGGTCTTTGTGAAGACATAATACAGTAAAAGCCATGCATGCGTGCGTATGAATGGCAATAAGTCTGCTAATGCACAATAAAAGTCAAACATTAAGTGCTCATGTCAGAAATGCTAAAAATACTCAGTATTTTCATTAGTAGTTTTTTTTTTTTTTTGCACTTTACAGATATCACTTTGCAATATTTTCCTGCAACGGTGATGCTAGCTGCCATGTTTTGCAAATGTGTATTAAATTACATGTGTAATGTCAAACCCTGATAAAAAAAATTTCACTCTTAGATAGTTAGCAATCTAATTTCCATGTTCTCTGATGATGTATTCTCTTTCTACTGCGTAAGAAATGGTTGAAAAGTCCCTTTTCTGTCACTATGTAGCCAAAAGAATGGCCAGAGATGATCAGAATTAAGTCCCACACTCAACTTTGGCAATTATAAATACATTATCTCAGTGATCATAGTAGCTACACTGCATGTAACTGTATTTGTCAGTGTAAAATCACTTCTACATGCAAAATAACAATAGTAATTGTCATGAAAATTTGAACACTTGTTATGTTATGTTTAACAAGGGAGACGTTAACAACGCTCACGGTGTGTCTTGGCTAAGCTTTTGTGCATGTGCTAAGCCATATGTGCAATCAATCAAAAATCTATTATAATGTCTGAGTTCAATTAAAACAGCCACAGAGAAAAAGTCCAACAATCTCTGTTGTGTTGAAGTTCATCTTTTTTTTTTTTTCAGGGCTTGAGCCAACTTTCCTCCTGCAGTTTAAAAAAAATGACTAGTCATCGAGCCACTGGTGGGCCACAAGAAAAGTCACTGAATGTCTATACAATATTCTCCATTTCAGAAAATATTTTAAAATCTCATTGTTAGTGATATTGACCAAAGTCATAATAATTCCTGTGCCACCAAGGAATATATATTTAAATTTATGCGCAAGTGAGATATGACCATTGTGACCACCATAATCTATCATGTCCTTTAGTATCTTCCGTAAAACTGATTTTGAATTCTAAACTTAAAGTTAAATGTTTTAATATGCATTAAGATTTCATTAAGATTTGGGCTGTGTAGGATGAGTAAGGAAATCTGTACAAAGATTTCAAATAAATATAGATTGGCTGTAACAAAACAAACCTTTGTTTTTCTTGGATATGGCCGTGTTTTCCATCAAATCTCGTAATAATGAACTGATTTCAAGATGCAGTTAAACAAGCAAACCAACAGATGAGGTGACAGACTGCACTGAAGGTAAAACTTTGTTGGCAAATGAAGTCGGTAGTATTTCATAAACTATGACCACTATCATAAATCCAGGAGAACACTAACTTTTCCAACTTTCATAATACACAATGTAGCATTTCACTGCATTAGTATGACGACAAATATCTAAAGGACAAATTTAGAAGTTTTTAACAACTTTTCTAATTGACAGTGAATGGGGACTTTACTATTGGTATGGAGTGGGAAGTCCAAAAATTCATTGCAATATCAATACATCATGTTCAAGTAGTGCTGCAGTCAACAGCAAAAAGCAAGTTTTAAAATGGAAAGTTCTGTGTTCACTGTGGAATGTATCCCCCGGTTCATTTTTACAGCAAGGAGGAAAGTTTTGATGAGAAGAAAACACTCTCTCTCTGACAACTTTTGAAAAATTTCTTCAAAAAGAGAAGTATTGATTGAACATTCTTGAGCTTGATAACCAACACTTGTCTCTTTAAATCTCAGGCAGAGACACACATCCACCGCAGTCCTTCCTCCTTGAGCTTCAGTGCATTTAGAGAAAAGCCACATTCTTATCATCAAAATAGCGAATTGGAGCTGCAATAAATCAGAATTTTCCTCTCAATGTACAATGATGAAAATGCATGTAGTTTGGAGGGAAAAAGTGAAAGAAAAAGTGTCTGAAAGGTTAAATGGGTAGAACATTTTTTACAGATTAGAGCATTACAAAAATGGAGCACTGAAGAATAATGTGACCATTTTATATTATGTTCAATAATCAGTGTCTCATTCTTCAGATAAACTGTATTAATAAAGTAGTGTCTTGCACCACATTGTTTTGTAGGATCATCCAGTTTCTCTCCATTTCCCCTTTCTGTTTCTTCTGGCGGTGTTGCACTTGATCCTAACACAGACCTTCACTGGCAGTCGGCTGTGCAGTCCAGGCTTGTGTGAGCTCAACCCTGACTGTCCCTCACACACCCTGGGGCTTTGTGAAAAATGAGACCATGGAGAATGAGATAATAACATTGTGGAATGGGAGTGTGTGAATTTGCTACGAGTTATGCGCATGGGAGTCTGTCTGTGTGCGCCTTAGCGCGTGCATGTGTGGCATGTGGAACATAATTGTGTTCTCCCATGTGTAAAAACTATCAATCAGGTTCACTTAATGTTGTGTCATTATGAGTAAATTAAAATTCCTCAGTGATCGATCGGTTATTGACTGTCATATTATATGCTTGCATAATGAATAATCCTTTTTAACTCATTTCATTCCCAATTTATTCTGGATATTAAGGTTTTGTTTGTTTGTCCAAAGGGAACCAACACGATGGGCAGACGATATTTTTTAATGCATGGCAGATTATGAAATGTAAATGAGCTTATTGTTCACACCTGAATTAGCATTGTGTGTTGTCGGAGAGCTTGATAAGATAGTGAATGGTTCCGCTTGGATTGCTGTCCATGATTCTACACGTACGCTTGTTCACACACGCCAACTCTGCTGAAGGTCTCTTCAGTCTGGGATGATAATTGCCTTGAATCAGTGTAAATGAAATGTGTTAAAAAAATAATATTGGCACAGAGAAATAGGAGAAGGGCACTTGAATGCACACATAACAGTAAAGTGTTCAGTTACAAACTTCTGTTAACGATGAGGTAGATAGATAGATACTTTATTGATCCCGAAGGAAATTCAAGGTGCCATACTAATTTCAAGAAACCCAAAATCCTGCCTATGTGCTACTGGTTTCACTTCAATATACAGACACAATCATTTCATACCAAATCATGAACCATCAGTTGGTCTCCATTTCGTAAAGTTTCCTAAGAGCCTTATAATATGTTTGCAGATTCTTCTGGATTTATTACAAAGGGCTATTCATTTGAGATTGGTCGGAACAAAGAGCGAGATTGCAAGTGAAAGTGTTAACTTACTAGTGGACTTTTTGGAATTGTGCACATGAAACAACGCAGAGTTTGCTGGAAAAGCTGAGTAAGGCAGACAGTTAATTCCAACGTGCCGTTCAGTTGGTGCACTTGCTTGAAAGTGCTTCCTTATTTCTCATTAAGACCAAGAGTGAGGGGAATTAGCGACACTGAATGAACGCTATGCCTGCTTTAATAATGTTGCTGCTCCAATTTAACATGACTGGATTATTCTAACATAATCATGATGCACCCATTTCAACTTAGCATCATTGAATGTCTGCATATAAATGACTTGTTCTTTCGCTATGATTAATTTGCATTCAGGTAGCGATGACATGATTTCACAATGACTTACTGATATAGCGCTCCCTCTTGGCAAATCTAAAGCATTTTACAGTGTTTAAGTGTATTAACAAAATACTCTAACGTAGATATTCATGCAAGTCTTTGCACAAAGATAGGCTTTGGATACAGTATTGCTTTAATCTCTATGAAAGATTGATCATGTCTTTTATGAAAGGTAATTCACTATGAGTGTGAGTGGAGCTCACATCATATGAATCCACGAGTAAATATGAAACAATAGAACTGCATGGCAAATGCATTGTGTTGATAGAAAAGAAGGAAAAATGGATGAAAATAGATAATGGACGATGTTTGTGGTGGAAATCTATGGGGAGGAATGAAAACGTGGGAGATATTATTCACTGCAGATGACAGTGCAGTGTCAGCTTGTTACTCTTGCATAGAGAATGTTGATTCCTTTTTTTTGCCTGACATTTTTCAGCTGAGGTGATTATCAAGTCAAAGAGGAAAGTTTGAGAGTACGATAATAAAAGAAGTGAGAAGTAGTTGTTTGGTAACACAATGGCAAATTAATGATGGGTGTATTATTGCAGCAACGCCTGTAACGGCCTCAAAGTACCTCAAAGAACATCAAATTACCCCAAACTGAAGGTTCAATGAATCACTCTCTCATCCTAGTTCCATAGTTTTGTTTAAACAACTGTGTGAAGAAAAAAGTAAGTAAGTAAGTAAGTAAGTAATTTTTTATTTATAGAGCACGTTTAAAACAGTTTCCACTGACCAAAGTGCTGTACATATGATATGGCTAAAAAAAATAGAAAAATAAAAGCAAATCAAAACAAGCAAAATATAAAAGCAAACACAAAGAGAGTAAGAAAGACAAATACAGAAATACAATTGACAAATAGACAGCACTAAAAAATAAATAGCAACAGTGGAGGAGGTCTGAGATATATGAGGGAGCCAACCCATGCAGTGCCTTATATACAATCAGCAGGACTTTAAAGTGGATCCTAAAGCTAATGGGGAGCCAGTGTAAGGAGGCCAGTACAGGGGTGATGTGTTGATATTTTTTGGTGCCAGTTAGCAGCCTTGCAGCTGCATTCTGTACCAATTGCAGACGAGAAAGTTGGGACTGGGGGAGACCAAGATAGAGGGAGTTGCAATAATCTA
This sequence comes from Odontesthes bonariensis, assembly GCF_027942865.1. Taxonomy (NCBI): domain Eukaryota; kingdom Metazoa; phylum Chordata; class Actinopteri; order Atheriniformes; family Atherinopsidae; genus Odontesthes; species Odontesthes bonariensis. Next base: position 12,834,764 of record NC_134524.1, on the reverse strand, counting down.
ACCGGGATGTAACAAATGCATGAATTACTGTTTCTAAGTCCTTGGAAGACAGGGAGGGTTTGAGATGGGAAATAATTCTCAGCTGATGGAAGCTACTCTTGATAACAGAGCTAATCTGCCTTTTAACAGAGCTCTGAGTCAATGGTGACACCTAGATTTTTGGCATGTGGCTTCACAAAAGGGGAGAGGTGGTAGCCTGATAAACCAGCCTAAATGGATTGGATGTCTAATTTAGTCTGGCTCCGATCAATGGATACAACGGAACATTGTTGATGAGCACAACCCGTTGTCTTTCAAACCGTGTCTGTGCCTATAGGCCAACGCTCTGACCAATCAGCGCAACTGACTGTGACGTAGTAAGCGCGACAGAAAGCTTTGGTGGGAGGGGACTCTTCCAAAACTGATGCCAAGGCTGAATCAAACGAGCGCTGTTCCATTGCCGCCGCCATCTTTCTTGTTGTGCTTTCGCTTCCATAGACATCATATAGAACACTAGACTGAGCAACGAACGTAACCGCTCTTGGGCCGAACGTAACGCAGGGCCGCCATATTGGAGTGGTGATTCGCTTCATTCAGTATAACCGGGTTGATAGGAGCAATGAACAGTCAGCGCATTAAATTAATAATATATCGCTGAATAACACTCGTGTTTATGCGTTTTAAATGTCATCCGTGAAGCACTGATAAAAAAAAAACATGGTTTGGGGGGATTTATTGTTCATACTTGGCATAACGTAACACAATATAGGCCTACATGAGTCATTAATAGTTCATGGTTCACCTTTGAAAAACAAACAATGAGATAACGAGTCATTTTTTCATTTTATTTTTATTTTTAGTTCTTAAGTGAATCATACACGGACCTTCAACATTACAATATTGGTTTTTTTCACACTTCTTTTTTTCCCCACAATTATATATATATATATATAGGGAAGATATCCACTGGCCATTAATATACAAAAAAGAGCACTACAATTTTGGATGCACCTCAAAACAAGTCCCTCAGACACACTGCACTTTATTGCAGCAAAAACAATGTGTATAAATTAATCATTACATGTTCATTATATTTTATGCTTTGGCAATACATTTACTTTTTCTGTTTCTCTGAACCTGGAGCAGTTCGGGAATCATCAGCATCAGTGTGTCAATGTTTATAACAAACCCCATGACTGACAGGTACCTGCAATTGGAAAAACAAAAACATTCATTATTCTGATCATAGCAAAACAAGACTCCTCTTGAAAGCACCATGTGATGTCATTAGTGACAGGTTGAAAACTTGTATGTCCATTTTTTTTCCTTTTTTAAGCGTTTAAATATAAATTTCTAGTTTTCCTTGATTGTAGGTCACTTTTGATAAAGGTGTTTGCCAAGTATAATGCAATGTGATAATGTAAAAGATACGAGGTTTCTGCCCGTCACCAACGATGTGCAATTTTTGTAGACAAAGGAACCCATGGAAAAAAGTGTGAAATCAAGTCACAAATGTAATGCACGCACCCCACCACCCATATCAACAGTGATACGACTCAGTAACCTTAGCATACGTTCGCCTAAAATGAAGTTCATAAAATGCTGTACAGTTTTTTATTGTTTATCTTTATTTTAAACTTTGTTGTTAAAGTATGTCATGTTTTCATTTCCTTAATTTCAAGCCATTTATATAATAGGATGCTATGGCTGATGCCGAGCTGTCAGCTCTCAGCTGTCATCTGTCAGCTGTTAGCTGATCGGTCATTCATTTACGATGTGGTCGCATTGTGTTAATACGCCAATATTACTCTGCCGTTGCCCTCCGCTATTACTTTGTTGTTCAAGTAGCCTATGTCATGTTTTCATTTTCATTAATTTCATTATCATATCATCAAGCCATTCATATTCATCTTGTGAGCTAATCTAGCTAGCCACGGCCTCAGGAGCATCTATTTATACTACAACACTCTGGTAAAACAAATAGATTCAATAGTACGGTAATGTTAAATCTTACTTGTGAAAAGTAATCCCACGACTTCTGTTTTCCTTGGTTCGCTCGTTTGAGCAGTTGTATGCTGAACACCAGCCAGGCATCTTGACAAGTCTCTAGTTGCAAATTCAATGACAAACGTTATCGTGAGCTTGACGTTCACCACTCCAAGATGGCGGCCGTTTTTCTCGCGTCTCAGCAGCCAATGCTCAGTCTAGTGTTCTATATGATGTCTATGTTCGCTTCCACTGCCCAACGTCGCACTGCTCTGTCGTCACTCCCTCAAAACCCCGCACCAGAACCCTCTGCCCCGCCCGCGTTGATTCAAAACACATCTCTGCGTTGTGATTGGTTTAGTTGCCATCTGCCAGATTCAGGGCAGTATTTTCAAAATGAAAAGTGGTTCGAGGCCAGACCCAACCGCAGGCAAAACATTTTGCCGTCCAGCAGTTGGCGCTGGTTTTCCAGGCTAGAGAGGTGGGCTAATTGTCCTTCGATCAGGGGCCTAGCTTTAGGAGGGCAGGAAAATCAACCCCCTCCCACAAGATGAATGTTGAGTTTAGGGGGATGTCAGACTGAACATGGACATTGAGTTCACAATTTGAAGATTTCATCTGATACCTGTTAAATTAGCTCTTGTTTACAAATTAAGACTGTTTGGTTAGGTTAATGAAGAGATTGTTTGGTTTAAAATTCCCAACATCACAATATAAATCTTTGGATAATGATGCAAAACTACACTTGTATATCCGGTGCTCTGCAAACTGGCACTAAAGACTCCTCTTTGGATTGATATGTGACATTAAGGAATCCTGAAATAATAACAGTGAAAATGGGGATGCAAATGGGCTGTATGACATTGGGGGTCATATTTTATGAAACGGTTAATGTATTAGCAAAACTCTGGTCTTTTGCATGGCTGTATGGTTATGTTTTTTTTTTTTTTTTTTAAATACTTATTCAACAGATACAAGTAATGTATGAAATTGTTTTGTTTTCCTTCTCTGTCCAACTTCAGTATATTTAGAAAATCAACAAATCTGAAATTTTATGTCAGCAACAAAAAAATTGGAAAATGGCATGTTTACTAGTATGTTTCTATAAGACACAGATCTAGATTGCAGGCAAGCCAGTCAAGCACACAATACTGTTTGTCGATGGAAACATGCAGTTATAGGTTGTGCTTAGCGAGGTCTGGCATCGTTATGTTGAAATAACCACAGACCTCCTGGGAAAAAATGTCAATTACATTACAGCATATTTCTGGAAATGATTTATTTCGTACTTATGTCTGTTCGATGAGGATTAAAAAAAAAAAAAAAAAATTTTTTTTATGTTGCAGTTTTTTGGGTTTGTATGATCCCACATGTTGCAAAATTATAAAGAACATACAGTAACACATACAGTAAAAATACAGTAACTCATTGGTCTGTGTATCTCAGTCTTGAATACTACCCCAGTGTAAGTCTACTGTTAGCTAAAAAGGTAATCCTTTAGCAAGGTTTATGCTTGGTAAAAACACTGAGTGAACAAAAACCCTACAATAATATCCCTTAGACTTGCAGCAATGTCAGAACAGTACAGAACAAAAAGAATAAAACAACCTAGCTTAAATGTTCTGTTTTGCCTCAGGTCTTAATCTGTAACAAGGGATATTTTAGGACACCTTCTCTCATGTATTTCCTAACCTGGGTTTCTTACGTTGGCAGGCCACAATGGACTAATTAACACAAGCCTCTAGTTTGGTGTCGGTCAAGAAAGAGAGAGTGGTATTGCACTGGGACACGGCGGAGCAGCTTTCTGTGTACATACAGCTCTGCAGGGTAAACAGATGGAATTCTCTACAGTTCTAAGCTTTACTAACATTAGCCACTGTGCAGTGACATTCACTGCAAAGTTAAAGGTAATTAAAGGAAAATAAAAAAAATTGATGCATCAGGACACTATGAAACTTCAAACTATCTCTTTTTGTGAAAGATAGCTTCGAATGATGATGTGGCTGCCTGTTAAAAGACTTTGACAAATAACATGGTTGAATGTGTCTATAAAGTGCTATAGATTTAGGATTTTTTTTTTTAGCTGTACTTTGGTTTTAAATGACTGGTTTAATAACGTTCAAACCTAGTTGAATGCAACTGTGGAAGGCAGGCCTTTTCCACTAGTCCAAGGTGTAAATACTCTATTAGAGGAAGGAACACGAATTAACCCTAACCATGTATCCGTGGAGCTCATTATGACCCCAAAACTTGTAGTTTCTTCCCTCACAGGTACACAATTTTGATGGAGCAATAGTTTTGCAACGAAAGGAATTATTTAACACAGGTATGTTAAAGGTTCTGTGTGTAGAATGAGGGGACATCTGGCTCCACAAGCATAATGCAGTCTCCTGAGAATTATGTCATTTTACATCTCTAGAAATCACAATTCGAAATCATATGTAGTCTAGATTCCTCAGTCTGAAGTATATAGCTCCATGTGACAGATAGAAACTAGGTAAAGGAAACCTACATATTATACCATGTTCTTATTTATTTACTAAAACTAAGCTCAAATGTAGAAGCAGTGTGTGGAAAACTAAGTAGACCCTTACTTATTCAATAATAAAAGCAATTTCAGCAGTCTGCTGGTCTGGAGCATTCAGTGCATGTTAAGTCAAGGCCAAGTAAGAAATCCATTTGCATGATCTTAGAGGAAACAAGTGCTTCTGTCCATAAATATGGAAAAGGCTATACGGCCATTTCCAAACAATTTGGAGTCCAAATAATTTAGACATTTACTTAATTTCAAGACCTGGTGAGGGCCAGATGATACTTTATTATGTCCTGATACGTAAAACCTTATAACTGCAAAATATTTTTCACAGGATATTACCCCCTAGCTAGCCATAAATTGCAAGAGGACCGCCCAGTGTTCTAGTGTGCCTGTTGGTTTGTCCGTTTGGGTTATTGTAGCTATAGTAACATTACGATCCCTATGATGCAGTATGGCAATGTTGGGGTTGGTTTTAAAGTCGAGATTCTGATGACCAATGCAATAAAAATTTCAGACAATGGGGGCCCAGAGATTCTACCTATAATAAAGAAAATTTTGAGTTCACTGTGTCATGTCATATACTTTATGAATATGCATTACACATATGCATAACACTGTTACAAACTTTGATAAAAGATTTAAAAGAATATATATTTTAGCCACTCTGTATCTTGTAAAACATTGTTAATCAAATCACCTAAAGTGAATCTACCGGTATGTTATGCTGTAATGTATACATAAAGAGTTCATCTGAACAAAGTGACCACAGCGTGTCTAAGGTTTGACTCCCACAAGAACATGCCTCTCAATTACAAACATCCAGCCTGTAGTGTATGTAGCAACGCCAGATGGGCAGATGGGCTGGCCACCAAACGACCTCTGACACTCAACCTTCAAAAGAAGCGAGGCCATGGAATTCATCCAGTGGTCTTCATCATTCTCAAATGTTCTGCCAAAATGGATGAAGGATGCTTGAGCCAACTTGGGCCAGATGCTGTCTCAAAGGAGACCACATAACTTCAAATTGTATCTCAAAAGATTTTATGGTCATACAGAATTTAGTTCTTTCTTGTTTACACTGTAGTTTACCCAGTTTTCACGTACCGATATGCTTGTCATGCAGCAACTTAACTAGCACATCTATGCATGTCCTGTTCTGTTTACTTACCATCTAGTCAACATGAGAAAACAAGATGATGTAGAATTAAGTAAGGCAGGAAGTTAGTAATTTGATTTATTTTTTAATTATAGTTATTTTCCACATCCAAGTTTTCTTGGGGCTGCAAATTTAATCCTATTGTGGCAATAGTTTGCCTTTTTTCATTCAATGATGAAACTATAGACACAATAGAAAATTAAATTTTGAAGAGCGGGCTAATTAATGCTGCTTAGTAGAGACGGAACAACATTAGGGAAAGGGGAGGCTGAAGGGGTTTGTGTGGAATGCATGCTGTGCCATATGATAGTTTTATACATGAGTTAAATTGTGGCATGTGGTGTCAAAACTGAAGGCGAAAAAAAAAGAATAGATTAAAAAAAGGACTGGAGGTGATAATTCCACAGTTTTAATTCTTTCGTGAAAAGCATTAACAAGAATTAACCGATAAGGACTAATAAAGTCAATGTCCAGAAAAACAATTACAAGACTTTGTTTCACAAGGAGTCATGGATGCACTAGAGCCCTGATATTCTATGTGAGAATTAATTATGTATAAGGCAAGAGCATTTTAATCATAAGGAGCTATAACAATTAACATATTTGATGAAGACTCCCAACACTCTTGTTTAACTTCTAAAATCTCACCTAAATTCAAACCAGAAACGAAGAATAAAAAAAAAAGGCATCAATGGAAAGGGTGACATTTAGGTGATAGAGTTGGGTTAAGCCTAACCCTCTGCATCATTATTAATAAATAAGTAAACAAATGACTGCAGGGCTTTGAAACAACACATCTAACAGAAAGCTGAGGATCTAAAAGTGGGTGCCCAATACCCCCTGACACATGAAAACACTTTATCCTGTGAAGTGAGCATCCAATGTTTGGCTTCAGCAACACTGATAGAACGAGAAAGCAGGGGAGAAAAAAAAAGATCACACCTTAATGTGCCTTCACCATATGCTGTTAGCTACTGATAGCTCTCCCGAGCTACTTGTGAAAGTTATTGCATTTGTGACTGACACTGCTGCTGTTGATTAAGTTAAAGATAAGCCATCTGTTCGTTAAAGCAGCACTGCTTCACTTGAATTGGGGTGTCCAACCCAACACACATCTGTGTCAGCCTAAACTGCTGTTGCGCGGTATCATTAAAGCACCTGTATGTACTTCGAATGGAAAGTCACATGAACAATCATCTGTCATGATTCATGATCATACAGATCTTGAAGAAACCCAATCAGAAATTACAGGAAAAAAGTGACACACCCTGCTAAAATAATGCTATGTAAGCAGGTTTCTATGGGGTGTCTGTAGAGGTGAACACTTGGTGAATGTCACTCAGGTCTAATTACTGCAAAATCTATGCAAAGTCGCACTAACATGCTATCACTCACATTGCTTTTTACCTACTCTATCACTTCTGGTTAAGACTGAGCACAGGAATCTTTAACATTACAATTTCCCTTGGAGTTGAAATATCTTTTTAATCAATTTCAATGACTGAAATAAATTTGTTTTAATTTAATTTCGTATACGGTTGATCTTAAATAATTTGACTTTATACATTTATGCTGTTAATGTAAGAAATCCTATGAGGGCTGCAAACAAAAAATTACTTAAACATACAGTATATTCTTTCACACATACCTTTGACTCATGTATTCTCTCTACAGAAAGCAGAACAGCACACACATTCAAGCTGAAATCATTGGCAATGCCCCCGATTATGAAAACAATTTGATGTTTCTACATATTCTCCAGATTTTGAATGTAGTAATGCGTTTTCCAGGGCATGAAAAAACCCAGATGGATCCTTGAAAGTGCTCTATTATCCACGAATAGCATTGTTCTTATCCTCTCAAATATGACAAAAACTATTTCAGATGAATCAACATATTGCAAAGCCACTATTGCTTTGGGCATTGTCCAGGCTGGCCTTTTCTTTTTTTTTTACCAAGCACAGATCTACTTTTAGACCTCAACAGCATAATGGTATTTGCTTAACTAAGCAGCCAGCAATTGCTCTGCTCCCTGCCAGTGTCATATCACTGATCAAGTGTGGCTCAGTTCCTGTCAGAGAGGAGGGCTGCCAGATATAATGCAATCATAACGGGTGCACAGCTTGCCTAGGAGAACCAGCTCCTATTTCACTGCTGATGATACTGGAATGAACTCTTTGTGCACTTTCTCTCTCATTCTTCCTTTTTTTAAACAGCTCTAAAACCCTTGAGCTTCCTAGATTATAATAAGCCAATTGTGATTCCTTGCCTATAGCTTTTTATTGAAGAGTGTTCAGAGGGAAAAAAAAACTGGACGCTTCCCGTGGAAGTCAAAAGACAAGACTTCAAGAATTATCTGACGCAGAAGTGTGCTTTTCAGATATTGTTTTTGACAGGGACAGAAGCCAGTGCTTGAACCAAAATTTAAAAGACCAAGAAGGGATTCTGATTATTCTGATATTCATCTCCCTCTTCACATCAACAGCACAGCAGAATCTGGCTGTAAATTGAGTTAAGTGTTGATTAATAGCTACTGAATGCCAGCAAATAGGACTAACATTTGAGTGAATGGGGGGAAATGATAAACATCTTTAAAGCATCCATTATGTAGACATTATTTAAAGCTTTTACTCTAACAGCGGGCTTTAATGTAATGTGAATTGCTGACCTTGAAAGAAGGTAAATGCATTTAAACTAAATGTGATATTTCAGAAATCTAACAGCTTTTAGTGTCGACAAAGAGCACTCCTCTTATCCGACACACTGTAGTGGACGTGAACCTGCGCTGCTCCCCCACAGATGCCTGGTGTGATGTTTGACAGATTTCTCCCTCTCCAGCTAGGCTCACAGTAAATGTCCATCTGGCAGCTTCCCATGGGTACTTATTATTCTCAGCTAGCCAGGGGTTTTCTGTTTCCGAGCAGTCAGCCAACGCCTGCCTCATAGAGTTGAGAGTCGGACCAGAACTGTTTGCAGATGCTCTGCAGAGTAGCCAAACCTGTGCCAGTGTAGTGGCATGGCACTGAGTTTTCAATTACACAATAAGGTGGCAGTATCCAAATGTAGTCCAAATATGAAAACTCAAGCACACTGAGAAAAACCAAGCATATAATTATACTAGTCCAGGAAAATTAACAGCAGTGTAAGCTGCTTTCTTTTTCTTTCCTTTTGTCGAATATACCTGCTCCACCTTGGACACGAGGTGATTGATTTTCCCCTTACGAGCAGATGCTTGGAGCCATGGGTACTGCTGAAGGGTCCTGCTGTCCTGGTCTGACGCCCTGCTATAGTAGAGTCAGTCATGCAGTTGACCTCTATCACACTCCTGCAGCCTGCAGAGTGCCTCTGAAAGCAGTGGACACTACACTTGTCTTGGCATTCAGTGGTTACAACATTTTAACGTTTTCCCTGGAACCCTGATGATCTGCCATCAGTGCTGCACATGTGCTTTGCATGTATAATCCTTCCACAAAAACACCAAATGTTTACTAATGTTGAGTAAAGTGCTTTGTGCTATTTTGACACGCATGATGAGGTTCATGCAACATGGAGGAGACTGGCATAAGCACAAGGAATTGTGACCATTGGAAGTACAGAAAAGGTTTAAAGTGAGCTCCTCTGCTCCTCAATTCGGATTTGCGTACCAATGTGACTGTACCTTTGAGTCAGAACCGGCGAACTAAAGTGATATCGTGTTGAACTCCTGAACTGTATCAAGTGAAAAAAGAGGAGATGACCTCATAAGAAAAAAAAAAATCCAAGGCTGTGTCCTCATGCAGACATTGTTTACACGAGTAGGAGTTTCTAGATGACACTTGGTTTCGGAACAACAGGGCAGGGTTCAAATCTAAGCATATAAAGTATTTGCACACATTCACCACAGTGTGAAAACAAACAACATACATACTTGCTTGTTTGAATCAACACTGCAGGCATATTCTTTGAACAATCTGGACCATTTAATTCTCATTTGAATAAAATTCAAATCAAAAGCAAATGTGCTTGCCAAAAAAAAGCTACAATCGTGTATTCTCATGCACACATGTGCGGAAAATCGGATGCGTGAGGATGGCACAGCACTGCATACCTTAGTGGGCAAACATTGGCATCTTGGTGCCGCTTCAACTATATTTATGCATTCGCATCACTCCCAAAAGCAAGACAACTCAAACATGACTCTCACTTAGGGCATAGGCTGTGTAATAGACAAAAGGACTCTTACCTATGGCGGAAAAGTTGATCACATCTGTAAGCAGAACATGTGGGGAGAAAAGGAGAGAGAGAGAAAAAAAAAAAAGAAATGTCAGCAAATTACAATGTACAGCAAGCTAAACTTCCATGCAGGGTGAGGTTGTCACCAGCTCCCTTGAAAAATGACAGTCTCCCAGCATTGTGCAGACTCGGGGTTAAGAATAGTCCCTGTCAAGAGGGGAACATCGTTTATTAAGCTGGGGACATGAAACGTCTGAGAGTGTCCCCTGAGGACTCCCAAGTTTGCACAAGTTGCATTAATATTTGTCAGTGTTTCAATATTTTCAGGCAAAAAGGTTGTAGGCAGAAACCTAATACATTACTGGCAAGTCAAAGCCTTTCTTTTTTTATTCATCAATGTTACATAACCACATTGAGCAAAGTAATGTGCTCAAACAAATATTCACCAAAGTGTTCCCATTTCCAAAAGATTTCTGCAATTATTTCACACCGTGTGTTTTGATCTTTGCAATATTTCCTCACAGTTAATCTGACTGCGGACTTCTCATATAGAGTGCCAAAGGCATAATGAAAATGGTGACCCTGGCCTCTCTGTAAAGGTTAAAGCATCACCAAAACAAACAAACCAGTAGCCAATTAAAAGCTACCTTTAGTAAGATCCTCACTGCTTCCTGGAATTCATGTAATATAAAGATTTATAGACAAAAATATCATAACTTGGACCTCCTTTTCCACTTTCTTGCACCAACTCCACCAACTCTCTGACACCCAGAGAAATACATACTGTACCTCCATTACAGCACTTTCTTTTCTACACTAAAAGTGGTCCCTCTGTGAACGTCTTCTACTTAAGTAGAGTTTTGTTTGCTTGTAGATGTGCAATAAAAAAAGGAAATGGGGTGAACTAACAATAACTACATATAGTGTGAGAGAAATAGTAGACTTAGGGCTGATACTAAAGTTACTCCTGCTTACAGTGCAGTCTTGTTTTGTTGCCAAGCAGAATTTGGAAGTAATATGATTTATTGCCGATGATGTCTATCTCCCTGAATTAATTTACATTTTCGGAGTGGATGCAACAAATCCCCAGGTGAATCAAAAATGAGAAAATGTGATTACAATGTCTGTTTTGCATGTGAGAACAAATCTATTAGGGGGGAGGGGGCAATAGGGTTCCGTCTCTGGGACACTCATTACCATTCTGGCTGGCACACATTCGCACTCTGTGCTACTGCTGTTGCAAAACAGAGCTCAGCTGAGGACCTTGAAGCTTCATGCAGAGAAAATTGGACCCATGGGAGGGGATGGAAAGGACTGATGTCAGACTTCAAGAGCCTCCAGTAGCACCTGGGGTTTCAATGACATTAGCATTGGTGTTTTTTGGTAGAGCGACAGCTAGAGACTGAGACACTTGAATAGATGCCGCTGAACAACAAATGTTTAGGATACAGGTGGGATGTGGCAAAATTGTATATAAGAAATTCAGGCATTTACTGTAAATCCCAAAGAATCCTGGCCCATGTAGTATTAAAATACATGAAAAAAGGATGTTATTGGTCAAAAAGTCAGCAAAGAACTCGAAAGATGAAACACCGCTAATTGCATGACCTCCAACAATTAAAACACAAAAAAATCCATATTTGTCTTCTAATCACATTTTGTTTTAATGGAGAAATGTTTGCATTGCAGTGAAAGGTTATTGATTTTCCTAAGTCCTATTGGAAATTTGGATGCCTGACCAATCAAACCCAATAAAGGAAGTAGGGGACTAAGTGGATTAGACCAGTAGGGAGGGTCAAGAGAGAACGTAAAGGATGAAACTAGTAAACTTCAGTAAGACCCCTCTGTGAACTAGACAGTTTTTTCAGCCTTTCTCCTCCTGTTTTAAGCAGATAAGCTGCTTCCAAGGTCTTAGTTATGCTGTGTAGAACCAAACAGCATGACATGGAAACTTTTGACAAGTCAAAGGAAGGAAGGAAGAGGAGAAGTCTGTTTCTTGTGTTATCTTTTTCCTATTGACATGAGGGATTTGGGGATGTCTAGAGTGGTTGGGGAGGAATTACAAAAAGCTTCCGTGTTGTGACATAGAGAGTAAGTCTGCTCTCATACAAGGGTTTTAGTGTAGCCCTGGGCTAATGTTTTTCTCCAAGTCTTGCTTTGACCAGCCATTGGAGTAAAACAGAAATGGCCTTGTAACAATATGCAATTGGTAGCTTTACCATAAACCATTTACATTTTTTATTCCAGATTCCAGGGCAGGTCTACAGATTGCATCACATTTATAACTATTTCTGAAGACACTTTGACAAAATTGCAGTGAGAGAGAATGTGAAGCTCTTATCATTATGAAGTTGAATTTATGCCTGAATGTCAGACCAACACAGAGCCTGTGCTGCAGCTTCCATGCAAATGTAACTATATACCGCAGCAAGGCAGATGGTAACAACTGTGACTGGTCCATTTGGTACATGTTTAGGGGTGATCTTGAGCCCAAATATTGTGTCCTATTTTAGTGACACATGTTAGATGTAACCAGCTGAACTTGAATCAAGTTTGCTAATAATGTTAACATGTTTCAACAGACATTTTGAAAAGTTTAACGTTTGTACTGTCAGATGTTTTTTTTTTTTTTTTTAAAGCAATGTCATAAATCCTATCCGCTACTTGGACTTTGTGGTCTAAGCTGCAGAATAATGGAGACAATAAGTGCTCTAACGTGCATAGGTCACTTACATATTCTCTTTCATGGGTTGTGCATCAACATGAAAGTATAAATTCTGCTTTGCAATGCAAACTAGAAACACGACTGCACAGGCTTTCATCCACCTGTGTTTGGTCAGTAAATAGTAAGCTGTCGCTTTGGCTGGATGCTCTGAACTCATGGTTAGTTGTTTCAAAAGATAAATTATTCAGAGAACCATGTATCACTCGAGTTCCAAAATTCTGGTGAGGTTCAGATGAAGAATGCAGTTGCCCTTTTTTTGTCATTATAATGTTTCAGAATATCAATGTGCCTAAAATATTGCAAAGAAAGGAGCTCCATGTATTGTATGTGCTTGTCTCTTGTGTCCCATTGGCATGGGCCTCAGCCCAAAAGAGGTTAGGCCTGCAGAGGTTAGAATCACAATAAAAAATTTTACAGCCTGCAACTTTGTAAAGAATGAGCTGTCATTCACTGACTTAAAGGGTATCATGTAATTGCTAATAAACTAAAGTTCAAGTTATACTGACTGACAGATACAACACAACATACAAGCAGTTTATTGGTGGTAACACTGATGTGTCAACCAATTAACCTCAATCGGAGTATTTACATAAACAACGACGGGCTGTTTCATTTCAAGGATGGGCTTAAAATGAAGGAGTCTTCATGCTTTAGTATTTATTAAATAGCTTTTCTGAGGTTTTCTCTTACAGCATGACTTTGTGACTTTTTTCCTTTAAAATAACACGGCTGCACGCAAATGTAGATTTAGTCTTGCTTCTTTTTTGCATGGCGGTAGAGACCAAAAACTGACAAAATAGCACAAATTGATGTTTCTTTTGCATGTGTTTTTTTTCTTCTTTTAAATCATAAACTCAACCCATACACAACCTGCTTCATTCATATTTATACATGTATATATGAACATTTCTTTTGCTACTGTTCAAACATGTGACCACTACGACACAGAACACGGTGACTTCTACCCAGATGGTCTTCCACTGAATAAATGAATATTTGGCCAAAACGCAACTTTGATTAAGTTGTATGATAGTAAGGATCTTTTGTCTATGTGAAGTCAGTCAAAGACCCAATCTCTACTAGTGCCACAGTGTGCGAGTTCAGAACGGTGGTAAACGTTATAAAAAGGAAGTGTAAGGCATAAAATGTCATGTGTCATTACATGATCAGCTTTATACGTTTCCATATTCTGATGATCCATCTATGTTGTCACATTATTACTGCTGTTCATTATTTTCAGGATACTTTAGGTGGTATGTGTCTAACAGTGTGGTGTGTCCAGATGAGATGTTTTTTTTGTGTACAACCTCAACATCTTTCGATTTGACAAAGAATGGCTGTGAAAGAAATTGTGAGAAAAGACTGTCAGCCTTTTAATTTCTCACTGTCAGTGACATCTAAGTGATTACAGTACAAAATGCCTATTATACATATAATTGTTGATAGCAAAAAATGTATGAAAATATATATATATATACTTGGGGACAGAGGTTATCCTTTGTCCCAGAATTTGGACTGAATTTAAGAGACATCATCTGCCCTTGGTAGGGTATTTGGGATGGGATGCCGTGTAATAAGTCCTGTGAGACTTTGCAGCTCTTGGAGAAGGACATCAGTTTCCTCAAAGGAGATTTAAGTATTAGCCGGTCTTGATTGTCCTTATTCATCACACACCACTCAGTGCACAACACCAAGGGCAAGATTTAAATCTACATTTAAGATTTTGGGAATTAGAAGAGCTACATTAGTTCTTTTGGTCACTAATAACCATCCACAGCCACCAATCTCTACAAATATAACCAGCACTTTAACGTTAGTTTAAACTCCATCCATCCATCCATTATCTTCCGCTTGTCCGGGGGTCGGGTCGCGGGGGCAGAAGCCTGAGCAGAGAAACCCAGACGTCCCTGTCCCCGGCCACTTCCTCCAGCTCTTCTGGGGGGACCCCGAGGCCCCCAGGCCAGCCGAGAAACATAGTCTCTCCAGCGTGTCCTGGGTCTTCCCCGGGGCCTCCTCCCAGTGGGACGGGCCCGGAACACCTCACCAGGGAGGAGTCCAGGAGGCATCCTAACCAGATGCCCGAGCCACCTCATCTGACTCCTCTCGATGCGGAGGAGCAGCGGTTCTACTCCGAGCCCCTCCCGGATGACCGAGCTTCTCACCCTATCTCTAAGGGAGAGCCCAGACACCCTGCGGAGGAAACTAATTTTGGCCGCTTGTATTCGCGATCTCGTTCTTTTGGTCACTACCCACAGCTCGTGACCATAGGTGAGGGTAGGAACATAGATTGACCGATAAATCGAGAGCTTCACCTTCTGGCTCAGCTCCTTCTTCACCACGACGGGCCGGTGCAGAGCCCGCATCACTGCGGACGCCGCACCGATCCACCTGTCAATCTCCTGCTCCATTCGTCCCTCAATCGTGAACAAGACCCCGAGATACTTGAACTCCTCCACTTGGGGAAGGATCTCATTCCCGACCCGGAGAGGGCATTCCACCCTTTTGCGGCCGAGGACCATGGTCTCAGATTTGGAGGTGCTGATTCTCATCCCAGCCGCTTCACACTCGGCTGCGAACCGCTCCAGTGAGAGATGAAGGTCACGGCCCGACGACGCTAACAGAACCACATCGTCCGCAAAAAGCAGAGACCCGATTCTGAGGTCGCCAAAACGGACCCCCTCAAAGCCCTGGCTGCGCCTAGAAATTCTGTTCATAAAAATTATGAAAAGAATCGGTGACAAAGGGCAGTCCTGACGGAGTCCAACCCTCACAGGAAACATGTCCGACTTACTGCCGGCAATGCGGACCAAACTCTGACCAGTCATACAGAGACCGAACAGCCCATATCAAGGAGTCCGGCACTCCATACTCCCGGAGCACCCCCCACAAGAGTCCCCGAGGGACACGGTCGAACGCCTTCTCCAAGTCCACAAAACACATGTAGACCGGTTGGGCGAACTCCCATGCACCCTCCAGGATCCTGCCGAGGGTATTGAGCTGGTCCACTGTTCCACGGCCAGGACGAAAACCACACTGCCCCTCCTGAATCCGAGATTCGACTATCCGGCGGATCCTCCTCTCCAGTACCCCCAAATAGACCTTACCAGGGAGGCTGAGGAGTGTGATCCCCCTATAGTTGGAACACACCCTCTGGTGCCCCTTTTTAAAGAGGGGGACCACCACCCCGATCTGCCAGTCCAGAGGCACTGCCCCCGATGTCCACGCGATGCTGCAGAGGCGTGTCAACCAAGACAGCCCTACAACATCCAGAGCCTTGAGGAACTCAGGACGGACCTCATCCACCCCCGGGGCCTTGCCACAGAGGAGCTTTTTGACCACCTCGGCAACCTCGGCCCCAGAAATGGGAGGCCCCACATCCGAGCTCCCCAACCCTGCTTCCTCATCGGAAGGCGTGTCGGTAGTATTGAGGAGGCCCTCGAAGTATTCCCCCCACCGACTCACGACGTCCCCAGTTGAGGTCAGCAGAGCCCTGCCCTCACCATACACGGTGTTGACGGTGCACCGCTTCCCCCCCTGAGCCGCCGGATGGTGGACCAGAAACTCTTCGAGGCCGTCCGGAAATCATTCTTCATAGCCTCCCCGAACTTCTCCCAAGCCCGAGTTTTTGCCTCAGTAACCGCCGAGGCTGCGTTCCGCTTGGCCTGTCGGTACCCATCAGCTGCTTCCAAAGTCCCACTGGCCAAAAAGGCCCGATAGGACTCCTTCTTCAGCTTGACGGCTTCCCTCACCACTGGTGTCCACCAGCGGGTTCGGGGATTGCCGCCACGACAGGCACCGACCACCTTACGGCCACAGCTCCGGTCGTCCGCCTCCACAATGGAGGCACGGAACATGGCCCATTCGGGCTCAATGTCCCCCGCCTCCCCCGTGACATGGTTGAAGCTCTGCCGGAGGTGGGAGTTGAAACTCCTCCTTACAGGGGATTCCGCCAGCCGTTCCCAGCAGACCCTCACAATACGTTTGGGCCTGCCAGGTCTGACCGGCTTCCTCCCCCACCAGCGGAGCCAACTCACCACCAGGTGGTGATCAGTTGACAGCTCCGCCCCTCTCTTCACCCGAGTGTACAGGACATACGGCCGCAAGTCCGACGATACAACCACAAAGTTGATCATTGAGCTGCGGCCTAGGGTGTCCTGGTGCCAAGTGCAAATATGGACACCCTTATGCCTGAACATGGTGTTCGATATGGACAGTCCGTGACGAGCACAGAAGTCCAATAACAAAACACCACTCTGATTCAGATCGGGGGGGCTGTTCATCCCAATCACGCCCCTCCAGGTCTCACTGTCATTGCCCACGTGAGCATTGAAGTCCCCCAGCAGGACAAGGGAGTCTCCCGGAGGAGAGTGCCTCCTCCAGGGACTCCAAAAAGTGTGAGTACTCTGAACTACGGTTCGGTGCATGAGCACAAACAACAGTCAGGACACGTCCCCCCACCCTAAGGCAGAGGGAGGCTACCCTCTCGTCCACCAGGGTAAACCCCAATGTACAGGCGCACAGCCGGGGGGCAATAAGTATGCCCACACCTGCTCTACGCCTCTCACCACGGGCAATTCCAGAGTGGAAGAGAGTCCAACCCCTCTCGAGGAGGCTGGTTTCGGAGCCCAAGCCATGCGTCGAGGTGAGTCCGACTATATCTAGCAGGAACCGCTCAGCCTCGCGCACCAGCTCAGGCTCCTTCCCCAGCAGAGAGGTGACATTCCACGTCCCAAGAGCCAGCTTCAGTAGCCGAGGATCAGACCGCAAAGGTCTCCGCCTTCGGCTGCCACCCAGCTGACAAGGTACCCGACCCCCTTGGCCCCTCCCACGGATGGTGAGCCTGTCGGAAGGGGGACCCGTGTAGTTTCTTTGGGCTGTGCCCGACCGAGCCCCACGGGCACAGATCCGGCCACCAGGCGCTCGCCGGCGGGCCCCACCCCTGGGCCTGGCTCCAGGGGGAGGCCCCGGTGACCCGCGTCCGGGCGAAGGTACACGGTGTCCAATCATTTTATTCATCATAGGGGGTTTGTGAGCTGTTCTTTGTCTGGTCCCTCATCTCGGATCTGTTTGCCAAGGGTGACCCTACCAGGGGCTTAAAGGGACACTATGTAATAAATTAAGTCATTTATTAGCTCAAATCAACATATTCATTCATAAGTTAGTCCTCATTGGTGTAAAATGATCTCTGTCAAAAATCTCACTTATCCTCCTGAGTGAAGAATAACTTGTCTGTATCTACATAGAGCAGGTAAGCTCTATGGAGGCTGCCATGTCCTTCCGGTCTATGAAAAACGACGAAGTGCCGAGAGGGACATAAAGCACTTCGAATCGCGATTTCCCCACCAGGCCTACAAGCAGAAATGACGTCATTGTGACGTCATTTCCGCCAAATGGCTTATTACAGCCGCTAATGCTAAATAGATTTTATTCCTTGGCACATATGTCTTTGTGTTCATTAACTTTCTTTTTGTAAGTGCATCATCTTCTTCTTTTTATTATTATTCCTATGCTCCCCCTGGATATCTTCTTTTTGGCGTTATGCTCACATTTGTAAACTGTTATTTTGTTGATTTAATAATAAAGTTTAAAAAAAAAAAAAAAAAAAAATGCTAAATAGATTTTATCTCGTAAATGATCCCACTAATAATGCATTGATTGTTACCAAACTTCTGCCGTAGTACACATAGGCTCTTAACTCAACAAAACGAGGCATTAGAAAGTTTGTAAGTTTACCGGGAGTTTATTTACCGCTGCTAATGCTCCTATTGCTAACGCAGGCTAATGCTAACGCTGCGTCGACGTCACTTCCGGTAACTCCCGGAATATGACTAATTGCATTGCTTGCACACCAAAGGAGATGTTATGTTATCTGACATGTTATCTGTCATCTGTATTCATAGTGTTGTTGTATGTGTGTTATGTAATCCTTTGTACTGTGTGTCTTGATTTCTTTTTGTTTGTATGGACCTTGAGTCTGAAGCTATAGCTTCTTGAATCTTGACACATTCCGCTTGCCGTAGTTCAAGAAGTTGCAGCGCACATTTGAAAACGTGAGGCGCTAGAGAGCAAATTCATTCAACTTTGCAAAATAAAATTGCACCACTAGATGGGGGAAGAAATTACATAGTGTCCCTTTAAAGCCCCGGGCAACATAGCTCCCAGACTCATTGGGGCACGCAAACCCCCCCACCGCGGTAAGGTGACAGCTCATGGGGGGGTAGTTTAAACTCATTCATGGTAATTATGATGCAGCCAGTGTCTGATGTTGTCAACTGTGCTGCAGACTGCTCAAAATTTACAGGCTATGTTTCGAGGCATGAAAAATCAGTTTTACAGTTATTATCTTTGAAAAAAAAATTCTACATTCTATAATGGCTTAAATCTCTATGAAGATTATCACCATTACATCACATATCACCATTATCATATTTCTTTACTTGGCAAAGTTTGTTTTATTTGGAAGACATACTGTAAAATGGTACATTATGTATTATGTTAGGCATGCAAATTTCAATGTTCTTTTACTGTAAATAATGGATGGTTTATGCGTACACTTCCAACTCACATACGATATTCTGGTGTTGCATATACCTTGTACTTGATTGAACTGAAGTATACTGTTTTTTTTCATCGATAAAAAGTAACTGCCAATTGTTAGCCAATGTTATGCATTTAGATATTTACTGCCATTACTTAATACAACACCTACAATTATCGCTTTTAGCTATACTTCAGGAGCTCAACTTCTACTTCACAGCCCATTTTTCTCTGGTTCTTCTTAATTTCTTTTTATCAGTGGGGCAGATATTCTTTTCAGTATCACCAGCTCTTCTTCTTCTCATTGACATATGCTGTAGCAATATGTATGCATACATACATGCAGACCAAGAGAGCAAAAGAGAGGGTCCTCTGTAAAACAGGGCTGCGGGACTGAGTGGCCACTAATTGGAAATCAAAAGCAATGGAGCTGGAAGGCAGCTGTGATGGAACAGTGAAACCTCAAGCACTTGTTGCTCAATTTAGACCATGACAAAAAAGGCCCTGTTCCTTGTTTCACCATTTAACCTATTCACCAGAGTGGAATGGGAGCAGCTGTTTTTTTTACAGTGCCACATAATGGGATAGAATGGCTCTGGTTGGCCAAGCTCCAGCTAGCTACAAAAAGGCCCCAGTGCAGGGAGAAAAGAGATAATGTGTGAAATAGACATTGTGGCAGAAAGAGCGCCGCTGCCCTGCTATCACTGACACTCACACCCTTCCATCTCAGCCGAAATAAACATCACTTTTTTTTTTCTTTTCGTTTTGTTTTTCTTCTGTTGCAACAAAGATTTAGAGGCGTCTTAACAGAGGCTACAGATGCCTGGGCTCTCAGACTGATCAAGTATCAAAACCCAGGCTGTACTTACAGAGAGGAAAAAAAACAGCATACTACTCAGTTGTTTTATTCTCTCTTCAAGTTGAGGTGTTACCAAGTATTTTGTGAGTGGCAGTTTGATAAGCGCAGTTAGAGAAGCTCCAAACTTCATCAGGCAGTTGTCAGATTCAGGGCTGTCCAGTTTAAAGGCTGCTCAGGCATGACAGTAAGGGAACGAGGAATGCTTATGTTAGCACTGCAGCAGATGTTCTGTTCCTGGTGCAGCTGTCTCCTGCTGAAAGCAGAAGTGCTGCGCTATGCTCTGTATATCTCAATTCCAGGATTGTAAACAGTATGCTTTAATTTTTTTCTCTCTCAGGTGACTCAAATTAGACAGTTACAGTGTACATAAAACCATCTATAACTGTGTGCTTTCCACCATAAACAATTTGCAGCCCTAAATGTTTTTTTCTGAGAGATTCAACAGATCTCCAAATTAAAAAAAAAATAAAAAATGCCCTTTTCCCATTTGCAATGACACCATTTTTTGTCAGGAAAAGAAAATGAAAACGTTTAAATAAAGGGACTTTTTTCAGTTACAGCTTTTTATGGAATTCAGTCTGGCAGACCTTGATGACTGATCAGTGGTTTGCAGATTAGAGATCGGTGGGCTCTATTCTGAGTTCTGACCGTGACTTCAGCAGCCCACAGGTGGTATAAAGACTCTGTTGCCTCGGGAGAGTAGAGGGACGGACAGAGCAGAGAAAAAGGAATAAAAAGAGGAAGAGGCAATAGCCTTGATGCTTCTAGCAGCACAATGCTAGCTTGGCCCTTAGCGTTAGCCTATTGTGAGGACAAGTTGTTGTATGTCGACTGGCAAGATCAAGGCCAGCTAAAAAGGCCTAGATTTAAGCACTGATGTTGCAGAAGTGAAAAGAGAGAGAATTTGATTATGTTTCACTCTCAACTCACTCTCAAATCTGGTTCCTAATCTGTTTAGGAACCAGATTTATCTAGTTCCTAAACATTGGCCACTCACAAAAAAACCATTCGCAAAGCTCACAAGGACATTCCTGACAACGGACTATATTTCCACTTGAAATTCATCGGGTCCAAGATCTCACTCAGTTAGGGCCTGATTACAAAGCAAATACTTTCTAAAAAGTTTGTACAAATGAGTTCTTTAATTATCTGACAAAAACAGAATTAGCCAAATTGAGTAAACAATGTAGCTGCAAGAAGTGAGCATGTTTATTGCTTTTTAATAGTGTCTGTGCACAGGCCTTGTTGTGAGAGCTCAGGTACCCGTGTGTGTTGGCCCATGTGAGGCCAGGTGCAGTCATTACCACGGGACAGATGGATCAGCAGAAGTGCTGCTAGTTTCACTTGCAAGGCAACACGGTGGCTGCCATATGTAAGCTCATCATTAAAACTGACCTGTGACCCTCTCGCGGGTGCCCCTCATTCTAATGGAGTTAATTAAGAATATCCAGCAGTGTGTAGGATGTGGCATTGTATCTCTTTGTTTGTGCATGGTATTGGTTTTTGAGAAGTGTAATATAAATGTGTGATCACATTACTTGTGTGTGACATGCTATCTGTGTCTATCCACTCAATTTAGCAAGAGTGCATGATTGGACCTTTTTATGTGCATTCCTGTGTCATTGTGCGCATGCATGTGACTCTGGTGTCAGACACTTTTAAGTTTGGAAGCTTCTTTTAATATTGCCAATGCAGCTCCTTTGAAAATTCATTAAAGTGCTTCGACCCTTCTGCCATCTGTGCGAGCAAGAGGGAGAAAGGGAACAGCGATGGATGCAGCTGGGGAGCTGGGAAAGATGAAAATTCTGACATGGGCAAAAGCATGCGGTCAAGCCCCTAGACACAGAATGAAGATCCACTGATATGCCAGTTCTGAACTGCTCTTTATTTATTCCGAGAGCTTAAATAAAGGTTGGCTTCAAATTTAGATTCAGAGATAAAGACGGCTGGCGGGGATCAAATTTGGCACAGGATCAAATCTGAAAGGCAAATGGGAAGTGTTACGCAATCTTGATGCTGATTAGAATATATAAATAAATATATAAATATATCAAAATAATCCCTTAGAGGTCTAATTAAAATGCAATACATTAACCCGTCAAGTACACATGGTATATTACCAGAGGAAAGCACTGCTGTACTTTAGCAATCTACTTTCATTCATCCATTTGTCTATTGTCCATACACAATTACACATATCCAAGCCAAATCATCGTTATAAACTTGGTCAAACACTGTTCTGATTTGAGTCATTCTGAAAACTCCACGTGACTCCCTCATAACTATCCGCAGTCATTCCAGTCAGGCATATTATCAGCAATGTTGCTGACACACTTCCTCGGATGATCTTCAGCTGCTGTCGTCCTCCTGCCAGTTACTGCTCACAATAAGGCAATATCACTTGCAGTGTTTATGCCCTGTAATCACTTTCTCCTACACCTGATCTCTTCTTCATGAACTCAGCATGCCAACATTATTGCTGTTATTGTCGGAAATATGGAGCTATGTATTATGCATTAACGATCATCTCCTGGAGGAAAGGCACACTTTGAGACCGACATACGCACACACTCACGGTATCATTTGGGAAAGTCTTTAAGTATGCTAGAAATGCAAGCAAAATTAAGCACGTATCGACACACATTTCCTTTCCTTGTGTTTTCCTTGCATCAAAACACATATGCACACTCCAACACGCGCACTTGAACATATGCCTCAAAGCATTGGGGTTTAATAGAGGCTGTCCGCACTTTGCCTCGTCTCTCCTTCTCTGACACTAATCAACACCTCTTCTGCTGTTAAAAATTCCTCTCAATGCTTTTTGATCTGCTAACTATCTCATTTACATGACTGGCGCTTAGCAAACCAGCCTGGTGTTGAGGTGGTGTGATGAGGTAAGGTGAGATAAGAAGGAGGGGCAGATAGGAGTGAGAGGAAAGAGACGAGTGGAGGGAAATTAGTTCAGAAAGAAAGAAAAAAAGGCTGCTCAAGTAGCAGAGGATCATGTACATTAGGATCCAGAATATTTTGGTGTAATATTCAAATATAATGATTGATAATAATTATAATATATTAAATGTGATTGGTAGGCTAAAAATAATAGAGCTAAAATGAGAGAAAGACTTCAAGTAGGTGGGGAAAACAGTAGGACAGTTTCTCTTCTCACTGCACTCTCCTCTCTTTCTCCTCTTGGCTGACTTTGTGTTGCGCCGTGGGGCTTCCACTGAGCCTGAGCCTCTTTGGCAAGAACTGTGAGACTGGATGGCATTAAAAGGGCTGGGATGATGCATCCAGACGATGGTTATAGATGGGCAGGAACACAGGAACAGGGTGGTGAAGAGAGAGCCGTATTCGGCAAATGAGAGAGAGAAAGATGGGGAAGTTGTGGGAACTATTGTAGGTGGTTTCAATCATTCTGATGCCATCTGTTCCACTCCATCTTTCGCACTGACAGTGGATTTTTTCCCTGGTGAGACGGGAGGAGTCTCTGTGCAAGTGTGTACATGACAGTAAGAGACAGTGAAGGACACGAGAGTACAATGCACACTATATTTATCTCATGCACGCTATACAACTCAGCTGTATAACAAGGTGTCTAATTATGTTCTGGGGATGCAGTTAATTGTAATTTTCAGCATTGTTTTTTCAGCTCTTATTAGGATTATTTTTCATGATCCATTAATTCCAGTTGAAGTCTCTAAAAATATCGGAATATTCGGTGCAGTGCCTGAGTTTAATGTCTTCAAATGCCTAGCCATTATTCACAGTAGGGCAAACATTTTTAGCTCTGACTTCTGTGTTAAGGATAGCAATGCTAACATATTATTATTTTTCAAGCGTAATGTTTTAGATGTTCACTTAATTAGCACAATGACACCTCTTGTGTTGAGCCAAATGGGAATCTAGCTAATTTTACAGTTATTAGGTCAAAAGATGAAATCTTTGTCTAAGAAAATCTTGTGGTGTCTGTTCGATATATTTCCACATATTTCATCCATCCATCCATTTTCTATACCCGCTGAATCCGTCGGTCGGGTCGCGGGGGCCTGGAGCCTATCCCAGCAGTCCCACATATTTCAACTAGAAATGCACTCAGAGAGTGCAGACCTCCGCCAACCGCCAACCTACCTGTGGATAGTGAGCCATGTATGGACATACGTTCCTGATGTGGGCTACTTGTTCTTTGGCGCTGTCAGCAGAAGAGGCATTCCCTTCTCCCTATTCATTATTGAACAGCAGTGTTCGCCGTTATTAATTATTATTATTATTAATATTAATAT
Source organism: Odontesthes bonariensis (assembly GCF_027942865.1). Classification (NCBI taxonomy): domain Eukaryota; kingdom Metazoa; phylum Chordata; class Actinopteri; order Atheriniformes; family Atherinopsidae; genus Odontesthes; species Odontesthes bonariensis. The sequence goes on along the minus strand of NC_134524.1, from coordinate 12,810,494 downwards.
TATTATTATAATGTTTTGTCGGGAAGCAGTGTTCTGTCGGGAAGCAGTGTTCGCCGTTATTATTACGCTATATGCAGTTATGCACACTGGCTTGCCGTTGCAATCTTTTGTTGTGCTAATTACAGCAAATCCGCGCAATATGCATTCAATCCGCGCACTATGCATTCTGTCTGGCTTTGGCTCTGTTTGGCTTTGGCACCTTGAGGTCGCGCCACCTTGTGGAGGTCGCGCCACCTTGTGGAGGTCGCGCCACCTTGTGGAGGTCGCGCCACCTTGTGGCAGGTCGCAAGATTGCAGCACGAACAGACGAACGAACATCCAGACATCCAGACAAACCAACAGACAAACTCGGGCGATCACATAACCTCCTTGGCGGAGATAATGAAGTGGAAACCCCAGTTTATGGAAATCACAATGGGATTCATCCTCTGGGGACCACAAATGTCTTTAAAATATATAGAATGAATTCAGCAGCTGCTGATTTACAGTATTTTAGTCTGAACCAAGCTTGCCGCTCATCTAACCATCAGACATTGCTGTCCCCATAGAGGCATCTGGCTAGTTGGGCAAAAAGTGCTGACAACTAATTCTCACACTGAGCTCTCAAACACTTATGAAATATATTGCACCTGGTGTCATCTCTTTGGCTGAGCACTGGAACTGTCATCCTCTGGGCATTTAACCCATGTTTCCTCTGTGCTTAAACATGCATGAAGTTATTACACCCCCCCTCTCCCCCCCTCCTTCAGCTCTGGTGGTCTCTCTTTCTCATTTGGTTTCTCACCTCAATTTTTCTTCTGCTGCTCTCTGCATTTGTCTTCCAATGAGCTCAGCCCAACTTTTCTTTTTTTTTCTTTTCATATATACTTCCACTCTATTATCCTTCCCCTTTCATTACCCACCCTGCTTCCCCAGAGGTTTTCTTTCCCTTCATATATTGTTTTTTTTTCTTCCAGGACAAAAGCTAGTGCTGAATCCCCCTCTTCATGTCACCTTAGTTGTTTATATAAAAATCCATCTCTTTAAGATAAAAGGCCACTGAAAATAATACCAGCATTAAAGTTTCCTGTTTCACCGCGTTTCAGTTCTGAGGGGTCAGTCAATGTGAGTGATGTTGGATATTGAATATGAAGATAGAGTGGCATTGTGTTTTTCAGCAATTTTTCAAAGTAAATGTGGTGCCTTTGCATACAAGTCTGTAAGGAAATTCAATTGAGCAGATATTAAGAAGATGATCTAAATGAATGGGCGTAAAAAACCAAGTTTCACAAAAAAAAAACGATATTGGAGAAATCTATACAACCATGAATGTTTTCAATCGTTATTCACATGTTGATGGATAAATTCAAATTTATTGAATCGCAATTTAGATCACAGTTAGGAGTTTGCAGCCAAGCTAGTAACTCCGTCAGACTGCAATTTCAATTTGGTGCATTCGTAAGAAAAACACTAACAAGAGTATGATGTGCTAACAGTACACGTCTTCATATTTTCATCTAATTAACTTGACTTATAGTACATTTACACTGACAGGTTCAAAAGAATAAACCAGTCTGTTTAGTGTATGCCTCAAACAACAGTACTGAACAGAAAAGACGACAAACATTGGAAATAAAACTTGGCAAAAAAGAAACAAAGAAAACCTATTGGCCCTATATGAGAAAAAGCTCTTTAGGAATTTCTCTCAGTTGGGCATGTTGCGATACCTCATTTCATTTTGTAAACGTTGGTTTATAATTGATGATTGTTGTTAGTCATGTATGGTAAAATTGTTGCTAGATTTAATCTTAGTTCACATTCAAGCTCTACAAAAACAAGCTCTGGTGTGATTAGTGCGTATCATTTGAAAAAGTGCAGCTGCTGTCATCAAATCACTGGTGTGCACCAAACACATTAATGGGACGACTTGAAAGATGTCTCATGCCGGTTTCAAACCAACTATGGTGTGGTTTGTCTGAAATATGAACACAACATAGACCAAAGACCCCCTGTTTAGATGTGCAGTTTATCATTCTAGATTTCAAATTTATCTAATATTTCCAAGTATTGGAGCAATGTTGCTAATTACCGTTTACTTCTGGTGCTATTCTAACTTCTTTATACGTTTCAGAAGCTGTTTTGTGGCATCTTTGCTGGTTAAACAAATAACTGTATAAATGTACAGTCTACTCAGATCCAACAAGCATGTGTATCCTGATATTAAATATTTATTTGTAAATTCGTATGTCCTGTCAACACATCAGAGAAGCCATTCAAATATCCATGAGTATTTTATCATGCATCTGTTGGTGTGATGTAAAAATATGTCAGTACAGCAGAGTCAAACATTCCGAAACTTGTGCTTTGGTCCAGATGAAAAGTGTGAATGCATCCTTATTTGCAACATGTGTTTTCATCTCACCCTTTTTAAAAACTGCAATTAGCACCTCAAGTGAGTGCAAAAGCCATTTCTCCATTTTCCACGTCATCGTTTTTAAATGTGATTCTTCAAAATGCACATCCAAACAGACGGGAGTGCAACAAATAATGTTCACATCAAAGTCAGGAAGATACTGTCTGTATGAAATTCCACTGCAATAAATAAATAAATATACTCTGGTGGATGTTATAACATTTCAGTGGCTTCAAAAGCATTTAGGAAGTCAGCTAAGTCATGAAGATTTAACCTTAAAGAACATGAAAGTTTAAAGAAAGTTATATAGCCCTTCAACTTTTGCTAATACATTGGCAATTGCCATTAGCGTGGACAAAAAAAATATGTATGTGTATATATATATATATATATATACACACACACACCTGTATATTCATATGTCAGTTGTAATCATGTCAACAATAACTACCACTAACCAAACATTGCATCAGACATAGCCTCTGCTCTTTTGTGTAAAATGTGACTGGACAGCATCAATAGTTACAATACACCAACCTCCCAACATGCAGCACTCGAAGCAGTCTGCTGGGATCCAATCCCACCTAATAGTCTAATTAAAACCATTGATTGCTTATATAAGCACACATAAGCAGAGGACTATCCCTCCTTACAATCACCCACAGGAGTTGTAATTAGCACAAATTCTGAGGTATGCTTAGCTTAGTCACAGCTTCTCTCACCTCATTAGCTGGGCAGCAATGTGCTTTTGTTTATCGATGCTCCTTGCTTGTGTGACCTTTGCCTGTAGTTCCTGTTGTTCTATATTCACCATAATTCTCCAGCAATTGTTATTATCAGTCCAAAGCATCTGTGTTCAATCAGTGTTCAAATCTCCGTCCATCTTTTGTTTTTACAGCCACACTGCCTCAGATGATTTGAAAGGGCTAGCTGGAATGCTCTGCTGAATACCTTTGTGAGAGCTGTCTGGATTTGATGGCCTCCAGCGACGTCCTTTTTCAAGATCACAAGAGGTCAGACATTTTACCTCTACAGGTTCTCGTAGGCATGGTTTTATATCCTGCTGTTTCTGAGTTGTGATTGTTGAACTTACTGAGAGGGGAACCATATTTTATGAATTATGGCTGTTCTGAAAAGGAAAATGATTTTTTAAAGCAAATCATTTTATATGAATAGAATATCCTCTGACAGAGGACAGCATCTGTCCAGGGGCAATGTACTGTACAGTATGTCTGAAGACTTTTATTCTATTTATCTTCTAGAAGTTATCGTAAGGGGACATACACTTTAAAAATGCATCTCATTTATTGTCTACGCTTAACTTGTTGAAGGACAAAGAAAGAGTGTATTATTCGATAAAACAATTGCAGCATCCAGTCATAATCAAATGAGAGTACAGGTGGTACAATAGCTGGGGATCTTAACACATCTTAACAGTTTTTTTCACTGGATCACTGGTTTTCGCAGGGGAGATTTATCTGAATATCATATCAAAAGGATCCTCCCAGTTTAAATTCAGCAGCAACCATAGGAAAACACAATCTAAACCACCGCAAAAAAATTATCATCCAAAAAGTTGTTAAATGACATTTACAAATACCATCAGCGGTGCACAATATGGGGTTGAAGGGCTGTAATGAAAGTTTATTGCAGGACACATTTGTTTTTAATAACCCCGATTCAGAAAAAATAATTTATAATTTATAATAATAATTTATAATGCAAGTAACTCAGTGAGAAAACCCTCTCTAATGTTAATACACTGATGATTCAAAGGCCACAAAATATGCTTTAATTTAGTTTGACCATCTATTAGAACTGTGACCATTCAAGCAGTAATAACTACTGTCACACCTGGTCCTCTATTCTAAAACGGCTTTAGAAAACCCACAGTGTGTGCCTACATTTAACAAAACTAAAGTGGAACAACCCCTTTCCCAACCACACAAAAGATCCTTCTTCAGGCAAACAGGCAGCACAATGCTCTATTGATAGTTTAAACTGATTATGCAGGAAGTCCTTGGTAGGTAAAGAGTATCTCCCACGGTTGTATATATAACACAATGCATCATTTGGCAGATACAATTTCTTGCAGCTGGTCTATAAACAGGTTGAACACTGAATCAGTTTTGATTTTGTAAAATATTACCTACTTTAGAGCAACTGCAGACCTGCACAATACCTAATCACTTATGTGTGCCATGTGAGAGAGAGAGAGAGAGAGAGAGAGAGAGAGAGAGAGAGAGAGAGAACATGGCGGATTGTGTATACTGGCAGTGAAAAGACCTGTATTACGGTTGAGCTGGGCGCTAAGCTCAGTCCAGGTGTTCGCCTCTTACCAGGTGGCCATGTAATACTCCTGCCGGCCCAGATCATGGCAATCATGGAGCTGGCAGAGATGGCTCGCTGCCGACACCAGTGTAGTGCCTGGGTAATATGCCAAGTTGGCAGCAGTATGCCTAAAGAGCAGGCGGGAAAACGGGCAAAGAGTATCTAACATTCCTAGAGTGGATAGATTATGCAAAACCTTTCATTTTCTTTTCAGAATTCATGAAAATGTCACAGTCTGGTGCAAGGCCTGTCTGCTTCTCTGACTTATCTGTGTGTATCAGTGTTAGTGTGATCTGCATCAAATAAGTGTTTGATCATTTTGCTTGGTGTTATTCAAGAGGATGCGCCGCATCTTGATGGATCATCAAGAAACATTTTTCCGTTTGATTTTGTTGTTGCATTGTTTGGTTTTACTGACCTACAACTTAACCACCCACAAACATACCTTTTGACAAAGACTGCCAGCATGATATATGACACTTTAGTCAAAGATATGATATTTTAAAGCTTGGAGAGGCAGGATAATATGCCACCCATATCAAGGCTGTAGTGTCTAGGCACCATGTGCTCCACAGTGTAAGTAGAACGGCTGGCAGGCAGCCACAGACAAGCGCTGTGTTTCTGCTTGCCATCCTCTCATTTGACTGCATGGTAATTACTGTCTCAATGCAGTAAGAAAAAAGCAGCTTCTGGTAGGAGGATTGAGAGAGAAAAGAGTAAAATGTGAGGGTGTGTGGCTAAGCAGCTTAATGAACATGTCAGATGTATTTAAACAAATGGATTACCACATCCGTACACACAAGGATTGATCATGCTTGCACCAAAATACTACAGGATGTCGTGGCAGTAAAAAGATAAAAATACAACCAAAAAAAATCTGAAAACACGGACAAAATCCTGCAAATGGTGGTGGGAAACATAGCATTTTTGTATTACACATCTGTTCTCTTACTATGGTCCTCATTGTACACTCATTTAATCATTTTCAACCCTTTAAATTTTAACATTTGCACAATGCGACATGTTTAAAAAATTTGAAAAGAGTAGAACAGAGTTTCTGTTTGCTGAGGTAAGGGGCATTTCTCATTCTGTAACTGTGTTTTTCACAGATTTAATTTCTCAGACCTTTTTGTCCTTGGCCTGCCCTCATACTAGTCTGAGTTTTCCATGTCAATACATTGACTAAATGAATAATAGATGCTCGATTGTTATATCCTTGTGCCAAGGTGTCCTCTCAGCTTGAGGCGCCCACATGCTAGTGAAATTTGGGGAAAGAAAAAAGCCCAAAACCTTTTCGGTAGAGGTGTGTGTGTATATCAGCACACTTGACACTTTCTCATCAACTTCACTTAAGCTGAAGGTATGTCTCACCGCATTTGTTTATAGCCTCAAGTCATGATTATTGCCGGTTGTCGGTCATGAAATATCCCCTTCTTTGCTAGTTAGTTAAAGAGTTTAAACTCAACAGTGAAGTATTATTTTTTTTTCTGCCAAGGCAAGGAAGTCATGTTTGTCCCTCTATCAGCATGTTTAAACAAAAATTGACAGGTGAAATTTAATTTTATGAACTTAGAGGAGAGGTGAAGTATGAGCAAAGGAAGACCTTTAAATTTTTTATGTTGACTATAAAACTTTCTATTAATTTTTCAAATAGTTCAGTGCCTTTGACCGTGGAGGTGGATGTGCTCCTTTATTGCTCTTCTAGGTTTTGTTGATGTAATATCTGCTGTTCGACTGACTTACTTCAAAACTTTTCAACGCAACCAATATTTTTTTTCAACTGAAAGGATTTTCAAAATGACAGTAAAGAATCAAATGTATAAGCAGAAATTAGCTTAAACGATGTAATTCCAGAGCATTTTGGTGTAAGAATTGTGTCATTATGCAATTAATTATCGCATCCACCTCTAATCACGTCAAACACTGACATCATTGCATATCTCATATTCCTGCAAAGACTGTAACAGACATGACTCCTTTGTGTTATGACACATTAGAGAAACAAAGTCCTGACTAACCACAGCATTATGGAGCATTTAGGACCAAGTGTGTCGATTCCATGCACAAGGGATAGTAATCTTTACCCAGAGGCCCATTAAAGTGGCTAACTGGAACTATTGTCTACCTTTTGTGAACATTATTAACACCAACGTTTACTCATTGCTCATACTGGATGATACAAAACCCATTATTCTAGCAGTCATTACTAAGCAAAATGTCAATAGCTTGTTAGAAAAGAGACATGGTAGGAGAGACATGGGGAAGGGAGAGGACAAAGTGAGAGGAAAAAGGAGAAGAGGAAGGTGGGGATGAATTGAATCTCATGTTTCAGCATCCAGGACTACAAGAGATACTGCAATACACTTTTATGCCTTCATTTGTTACGAATTGGATGATAATGTGCCAACACCCACATCTGCCTCGTTTTTTTATTTTTCTACTCTCAAATCACAAACTAACTTGTGCAGTCTTCTGAAAAGCTGTCAAAGCCTCATGGAAGGTTTTATCTTTGTCCAGCTACGTGAACATTAAGAGATTCAACATATAACAGACTAACATGATGGACCACTTCCTGCTGTCTCTTTTATCTTTTTCACTCTATCCCACACTCTTGTTTTTTTTCTGCTCCTTTTGTTTCTTCTTCCCTCTGTTTCTCACATGGCATTGTACAAATGTTTCTCTTGTCTAAAGAGCCATTCCATATGTTTGCAATCACTCTGGCTCCCATGCCTGCACAGATCATTAAGCAGACTCCCTCATACATTTCAATTAGGCCCACCTAGCACAGCCACAGACATAGGAAAGCAATATTGATTTCTTGATATCCTGTATGTGGGTTGGTCCAAATTAACACTTGTACGGAAGAATATGATAAATCTATAGCAATTGACTTGTATTTGTCAGCACATTTGTAGTATGCTGTGGCAATGTTGGTTACAACTGATTAAAACAACATAAATGACAGATATATGTTCGTATAGGAAACAGGCCTGACTTGATGCAAAAAATAACGTTGGCTTGGTAGCAAAAGAAAGCAAATGGTTTTTAGGCAAGTTTACTAAGCATTGCCTGCATCCAAAAATGTACTTATCCCATTATTGTCGAGCTAGGTTGGCTGAATTGCAGTTTCTGTGGTACGCACCGACTGCATGTTAGCTGTCACTCAGTCTCTGCCACCTCATCCATCCTCTTGACACCCTACTAGGGCCCGAGGAGAGTGATCACTCAAAGTTCAGAAGACAGGGATGTTTCATCAAAGAGCTGATGAAACTCTAGAATCTTGAAAGAGATGTTTAAAGATGAATTATACCTGGTATTTAACTCATAATTGCAACAGTGATTAAATTGTGGGTTTGAGTGATCACATGCTACAAGAATAGCTTCAACGAGCCTTGGTTCTTGATGTGAAATCGTGCTGGAGGAATGGCCCACCATTTTTCCAAAAGATATTCTCTGATTTTTGTCTTTTAAAGATGTTGGTGGACAAAGTTGTGTAACACACCAGTCTAAAATCTCCCACGTATGGTCATAGATCTGGTAAAAACCATAGCATGCGATTTATATAATTTCATTGGCATGGGTAATCCTGAATGCCCCATGAGTGGGAGCACTGTCTTTATAAAAGAGACTGATCCTGTCCAAATGGCAATGTTTTATTATGGGATAAAGGTGATCACTCAGACGTTATATTGATCTGCAGCGACCCTTTGATCTAAGGAGGCAGGTATACCCAAAGCATGGCGGCACAGTGCAACAGAGCTGTCAGATTCCCTCACTGCGGGGATTAAGCATTCAGGTCAGAACAGTTTTATTGGTCAAATTTTTTCTCGTTGTCAAGATGATGGTGAGGGATAACTCATCTGATCAAATAACTTTTTTTTCCCTATCACTGCTGACCAGTGCCTATTGTATTTGCAACATTGAACTCTTAAATGTGCATTCATCTTTGCGGAGACAGGTTTGTGCACTGCATCCCTACTGTAACTCCCCCCTCTGTGTTATCATCCACAAACTAGTCTTGCCAGACATCAAATATGTGCCGTCAACTTTACTGTCTTTTATATATCTTTCACATGTAGAGCTATGCAGGTGTCATTTGAGCTGCTTTCAATATAGAAATTAAAGTTGACCAGCCTTTGTGACAAAGTACAGGAATTGAGCTTTGGTTCCACTTGAGAACCAGTTCCAAATTTTCCAAAGCATTGGAATCGTACGCCTCTGAGTTCATCACTTTGTCTATTGATGCCAGTGGGTACTGGCAAATGCACACTGATTGTAAATCAACAACATCACGCATGCAGGGTCTCGAGTCTGCATTGAATGTGAGTCACAAACCACACTTTTCACACACTTACAAGCCACAAATTCCTTTTTCTCACACAGTAGAAAAAGAAAAGAATAAAAACTGCTTATGTGCTGCGTAAAAAGAGGAGACAAATATTGTTAGTCTTGCCATATTGGCAATTCATACACCCATCGAAGTGAGATCTCTAACCCATACTAGAAACGTCTCTCTCTGGCACTGACTTGCTGCTCATTGAAAGGTAGCGGTGCCCATGAGCTTCCTTAGCACAGTTGTGCTTGTAATGCGTTACATGAACTATATGAAAAAATGTTGGAGATCTTTTTGTAGCCTCTAACTTTCTCTCTGGGATATCATAGCACATGCTATATAGCTGAAATCTCTGCATAGACGTCGTCTTTAGACACGCATGGAAAATAGCCTCCACAGTCCAGACAGCACACAGATGTAATGTGGTTCAAGTTTTGAAGGATCAACAGATGACATAACACAATTTTTTTTCTTTTTTGTAAGAGACAATCTGTAAATACCCCAAATCCTAATAAAATAAGCACTGTGTTTAGCACTTTTTTTTTTTTACTAAAAAATCCTGATGAAAACCATATTATCAAGTATCCTCCCTTTTAGATGTTGAATAAGAAAATGTTGCTACTGCTAACATAAGCTGGTGAAAATCATGAGCGATTAAAGAGCCAATGAGTATCACATGTTCTGTAACAACATTACATGTGAAAAGCTTGTATGCTTCATCAAAAGAACTATTTAGATTTGTCAAATTACTTGTTGATGTTCTTTGCTAATCAATTCAGTATTTTATCGAGATGAATAAGACAGTAAAACCAAAAGTTTACTCTGTGTGGGTTTTTATACACTGAGCATTTAAGTTCCTGCTGAAAATTGTGTCAAGAATTGAGAAGTGATCGAAAACAAACTGGATTGGTGAAAAGCATCAATAGTGGCACTGGAATCAATAAAACTAAATCAATTCCCATTATTTCTTGTGACTGAAGGTCCTCCCACCTGTGCCCTAACAATCAACCCTCATTCAGAATCACATTTTGTTTTTTCTGATTCCATCCTGACAAAAATCTGTCTCAACTAGATCTGCTCAGCATTGTTATACATGAACTGTATGATCATAATCTGACTTTAATTGCTTAATTGTACTACACACCTGATTGAAAGCACATTATGTATGTAGTGTACTTTTCTTTGAACTGAAGTGAAAATTTAGAAGCAGGATTTTAACAGAATAGTTTATTATACTGTATTGGGTAATATATTTGTTTTTCAGAATCAGATTAAATTACATCAGTGTTTCTTTAACAACCATTACTTATACACAAATTATTTAAAAATCACTGGATAAGACACTACTAATTGAACAGTAATTTAGTGCAGTGCTTTACTGAAAACAAGTGAGGCTCATATTAAAGCTTAATCTTTGTCCATCACCTTTGACAAAATTGTTCTTTTCGCATATCAGCATCAATTAAAATTACACACACAGACATTTAATAATCAGATTCTAAATTAAAGTATAATTTTCAGTTTTCCTCTTCGTCTTGCTTTCACATTTACTTGGGCCTTGATACGTATGCCTTCTGTTTGATTTTCATTCAGTTTAGATGTATACTGTATAGACTTCGGAAAAAGCTCCAGGCTTTCTTCCTGATAAGTCAGTGAAGACATAATGGGGATAATTTTGAGTAGCTCACCAGCATTTTATTCCATTATGGAGGCCATCTGTGGCTAATCCAGAGTAATTGTTCCAGTCACCTCGGTAGCATTGCATTGTCCCCTTATAAAGATACACGTCCAGCCTTGTGGTTTATCGCTACGGGTCAGGTCTATGGGAGGGGGCAGAGTCTGACATTTCTTGTAATTATCTTCATAAAGATGGGAGGACTCTCAATTAGATCAATGCTTGATTAAAGCTAACGTCGCTCCCTCTGTTGATAGTGATTTGGCACTATGGTGGGATGCGGTGTGATCTTCAATGAGCAAAACTTTTGTTTTCTTGATTGTACATATGTATATGGAAAAGTTAAACTCCCAATTAATCTTATGTAGCAAGGCATTAAAACTCAGCTGTTATGTCACGTATAATGTTTTGATTTAATTTTCCTTTTAGATAGCACTACTTACCAACTCTCCTTAGTCTTTCTTTAACAAGGCACTTTCACATGGAGGTTGTGTCGTGCCTCCGTGCATAATGACAGTCCTAATGGAAAATAAAACTGGCTCTCTGGGGAGTGTGATGGTCAGGCTGCCCATTACAGAGTCACTCAATAGCAGCTGATTGACTCGTTCCCCTGCCCTGTTATAAGCCTGTTAAGCGGCTACTCAGCGTCAGAGCAGAGCTCTGTGCGCTCATAGTATCACTGCTACTTGCTGTTGCAGGCTACTGGAGAAAATGTTTACCCTGATTTAGTAAACTTAAGTAGCTGAGGGCGTTATTTATGGCTGGTTCAGATTCATATCAAATCAGAGCAGGGCTTTGAGGAAACCCAGGGATGATTAAAAAATATGATCTTCCTAATTGAAAACAATTACAACAATTTTGACACAGAAATGATTTTAGTGACTTCAATATATAAATATGCCGACATAGGCAAGGCTAAACCTAGACAGGCCACCAGAACCACCGAGCCACCAGAACCTGTGGTACGTCTAAGGACAGATTTTGGATTACAGATCCAAGCCACAGATGCTTATCGAGTGGACGTTTGAGAACTATGCACAGTTAAATTGATATTTACGTCTTCTGAAAAAACATTAGGATGGATCAGAGGGCTGGTAAAATATTTGTACTTTGCCAAGCAGTGTTGCCTCTGTACATTGCACTCAAAAGATTTACAGGTTGAGAGACATCTACTTTTATACATCCTCCACTTATTTGAACTTGTAGCCTTATTGTTTGCTTAAATTCTGGTTATCATGGCAGGTTCTTTCTCATGAGTCTGAGGCTCTGTTTACATTAATTCATTTCACCATTTCTTCATGTCGGCGTCTTGCAAACTATTTACATTTACACTGAAACGGGGATCGGCTGATTTGCTAGTCACATGACTAATCAGCCATCACATCACATGATCGCCCTTGCATCTGGAGCATGAGCAACTGCTTTATATTAACAGATTTATCAGGGCTGCTCTGGACATTCGAAAGTTCTCGCGCCATTCTTCGGCGACAACAACTTGGTCCACGAAATTGTCCCACCATGCGCTGCTTCTTCCCGGTCTAACCCAAAAGCGGCGCTCCATGTATGGCTTGCGTTGCTGCTGTGGCTGGGTTCTCATTATAAAAGCCGAGTAGCTAGAGCTCAGCACTGCGTATCCCCGTTTCTCCCCGTTTACAACTGCTAAAATCAGCATCGTATGCGAATGCTTACGTGGGCTGGGGCGTATTTGAATCCTTCCACCTATGAAGTCGTATTCCAGTATTTTAATGTAAATGGACAGTGCATCCGCGATAGAAACGATATAGAAACAGATTAGTATAAACGGACCCTTAGTGACAAGTTCTTTTTCCCCACAAAAACTGCCGTCTTAAAATCTCAAGACGGCAGCTACAACAACAGTGTCATCACACTGAACGTTAATAAGGTCACTTTTAATTTGTATATATTTTGTATTTTGCCCAGGTGACTTTCTGAAAAACACTCTAAATTTGTTTTTTTGAGGGAAGAGCTACATGATTTGATGATTGTGCTAGCTGTGTTTGGGAAGAAGGAAATGGATCATTCCTTTCTCCATTCTGCCTGTTCCTTGTACCTCAGGGAATCTGATCACCTCCTGATGTGAGGCCTAGAAATAGTAATGCAATAGACAGTCAACTCATATTTCCCAAGTGAGGCAGCCATGGCAAAACTTCATATACTTCAGCGACCACACAACTGAGGGAGGAGATAGCTCCAGGACATCAATGGGAATAGTCCAGGAAAGAGATAGACAGATATACAGATAAATGGATGCATACATATACACATATGCACATGCCATTCTTCATTATTTCATGCTGAGCTGTATAGCACATGACGATGGAGAAGAATATAGTTTGAGTTCAATGAGGGCAAAGATATGGGCTATGAGTGCCATGAAGAAGATGCAACAAATACGATCAATCTCCCTCATACTTGCTGAAGTTTGGACTGGCCCAAAACACTGAACTGACTAATGAAACACAATGATCCTTCAATTGTGCACTATGTCAATCTTGTGAGAATAAGGAGGAAAACCAATGGTAATGTAAAATGAAAATGCAATGTATTGGTTACGGATGAGTTACGGACTAGAAAGACCATTAGTTAACACAGATGAATGAATAATCAGAATTGAATGTGGCGTTTGCTGAAAATGCAATGCTTGATTTAACCAGGGGGGCTCAGGAGATGTGGCAGAATAAAAACTCTGTTACTACTGCAACACAGTTGTATAGAACATTTAGTATTGAAATATATGTGTCTGTTTTAACATGGTTATTAAAAGCCAAACATTTATAGTCAACCAATCGGCAACTTTGACAACTTCTCTGCTTCGTAATTGTTAGCTACAGCTGCTTTTTTCTGTTCCATTGGCAGTTTAAGAAAATTCCCTTGGCTTTAGGAAAATATTTTTAACAATTTATATTATTTCCAACATATTACATGGAAATAATATATAAAAATAAGATTCATTGGAATAATAAAGAGATTACTAAAATTGCCTTGGCAGCAGGAAAACTGAACCAGAGTTCAATGAAAAGAACATTTGACAGTTCTGTCTTTTTAGGCTCCTCTGTGAACAGGGTTATTTGCACTCTGTACCTTGATCTCACTCCATTGTTTGTAGACAGACTCAGTTCAAGAGCACATCACTTATTTGAAAGCTGTGTCCATATGCATATACATGGAAGCGAGAGGAACATTCATAAGTCACGAAAAAAAAGATGAATGTGCTGCAAAGTACTTCACAGGTAGAACATCTCTTTATGTCACTTCGAATAAATTTATTCATACTAGAGACAAAAAAAAAGTGCCCAAGTTTTCCAGTGAGACAAACCAGTGTGCTTGCGCGTGCACACAAGATTTAACAAAGCATGCTGATGAGAAAAAGAGAGAAATGCCATCCGAGCTATGAGTGTGGGAGGTAAGGTATCACGCAATACTTGAGGAAATGCAAAGGCAACAAAAAGGAACTTGGTGTAATTTGCGCATGAATAAGTATACTGAGGGCTGGAATTGATCATTAGTGCCGTCTGGAGGAGGGGAAAAAAATGAGTGGATAGAGGCTCAGCAATTTGACTAGTGATATTGAACAATGCAATGATCCCTTAGAGACGATTCATAGAGTCAGTAATTATACTTTGCTTGGTTTTAGATGTCCCACTGAATTAGCGCCTTTTGTTTAAACACAAAGAAATTTAATTTGAAATGTAAATTTAATATACATTGTTAATGTATACATTGTTCTTCTCATCTTTCCTCTGCCTTAATCTTTAAACATAACAATGATGATACAGTTTTCAAAAAGCAAAACATAAAGCCTTTTTTCATACTGTACCAAAACCAAGCTGGACATAAAGGCTCCTGGGCTCTTGTTTAATGGAGAGTGATGCGAGACCAGGACACAAAAGGTTGTCTACCCTGCTTCTGCCAAGGAGTGGAGCAGCCTGGTTCTTAATTGGTGCTGTGATCAGAGAGGAATCTGGGCTATGGGACCTGCAGCTCACAGTAACACCATCATCCTAGGGACACGAGGGTGTTGCTCCTGTCTGTCTTGATTAATGCCCTCTCCCTCTGACCCCTCCCATGAGCCTTGACAGGCACCTAAAAGGCCAGGTGCAAGCACAAATACAAAGTGCATTTCCACACTAAATCTTAAAGACACACGCATGTTTGTATGTTGGAGTACACATACAACCATGTGGATGGATGTGGTTGGATTTAATGAGCAGGTTTTTGAAGAAAAAACATGGTAGCAGCTCTAATTGAAAGGAGGGCAACTTTGTTCACCATTGCCTATGGCACATACACAAACATGTGTTATCTAGTTTAAATTCATCCTCTTGAAATGGTTGCTCAAATGAAATATAGATGACCCAAAGTGCACCTGCTGGTAAGCATTTGTGGGAAAGTGAAACGAGCCCTGCATTGTATGTTCCCCATGCAGCCTTACTTTGTCGCTGGTCAGCACCATCTCTGCATGCTGTTATTCAGTCTTATGCTTCAGAAAGAAATCACATTCCGACACGCTGAAGTGATGTGCTTTGGTGCCTGTGAGCATTAGACAATATGGGAATCGGGGTGTCAGAGAGCTCTCTTTGGGGCAATCAAGAAACCTCCGATGGGATGTGAAGGCTGTAATTGCACTGTGAGAGTCACATTGGCATTCAGTTCACCTCCAGCCTTCACTGTATCTGCAAAGTATGGGGGATCTTAAAGGTTTAAACTATCTTCTCCTTCTTAAATTTATATTGCACCATAAAGTGTCAAAAGCATACCATATCATTAGTCAATAGAATATTTGTGCCAGCACGGGCAACTGTGCATTTCACTGTGTGTAAAGTTATGACCATCTGTGTGTCCATGCTGTGTGTGTGATTCCCAGTGTTAGCTGTATCTACCCACACATCATCCAAGATCACAACTGTTGAGATCCTGCAGACTGCTTGACTCTTTAGAAAAAGTAAATCTCTCACTTTGTTTTCATATGAGTTGATTGCAAAGCCAACACAGAAAAGAAAGTAGTTCATCTCATCTCTAAGTAATCATCTCTTGATATTATCATCATTATATAGAAGGTTGCAAACTGAGTGTCATGAGTCACAAACCTCTGATGAGATTTAGATTTGTCCCTCCAGTTTAAAGGTAAAGAAACAATACATGTTACAACTTGCGAAGTGCAATTAAGTATCACCTTTTCCACATTTTACTCTTTATTTCTTCTTATATTTTTAAAATCTATTCTCAGCTCAGAACTGCTGAAGAGAAAAAAAATCAAGTATTAGAATTGGGACACCCAACTGCTCATACACTGAAGATGACAATGAGAATATTCAGGTAATGTAAAAGCTTCTAAATTTGCCTTGAGACATTGACATAACTCACACTTATTAAACACAACTTCCATCAGGGTAAAGGCAAAGAGCCTTCAACTGTAACAGTGCACGCCAGCTCCTGCACCTCCTCCCTTCTATCCTCCCTAATTATCCAGAAGATGGATTACATCATGGGATCTAACAGAGAGAAGCGCCATTACACAACCCCCATCCCCCGTACACACACACACACACACACACACACACACACACACTACTCCCTAGCCCTGGCCGAATCACTCACCCAATCTGCGAGTTTAGCTTCACATTTTATTTAAAAAAAACAACAACAAAAAAACGAGGGAGTGGAAACTCACTTTCATCACTCATAAGTGTGAACAATCAGTCAATCCTTCAAGCCTTTATAGTGTGAGGATGGATTTCATGTCATGAAAAAAATGCAAATAATTGGACTGGACTGAGCTGGTGTACTCAGAGCTGATAAAAGCATGAGCTATACTAGTAAAGTATTTATGCGATGCATGAAGTACATGTGCTTTAAAGAGTTCCTTATCATTTCACGAAGTTATGATATAACCTTTAAAAAATTACTTTCTACAGAGCTCTATGCAGAGTGGAAGTTGAATCAGACAAGCACATTAAAATGTGCCCCATGTTGCTCCAGAGAAGTGAAATTGCCAGGCGCTGATGTTGGCACTCTTCCTGCCATCACCACTTCAGCTCTGCTCTTCACACTAATCTGGTTATTTGAAAATCACCATAAAACTGCTGGAAATAATGGAGATATGCTCTGAAAAAAGTAAAAGGTGCAAAGGGATCCAAAAACTTGTCTGTGAATGTTGGCAACTCATGAGAAGTTTTTTTTTACCAAATCCTCAAGTCCTGTTGCCATGGTGACGAAGAAAGGATAAGGGGGAAAAAAAAAATCAACATACAAAGACCTCATTTGAAACCTTGATGTTGGAAAGCCCACTATAGATGGGGCTCTTTTTTTGATGACCCAAGGCTGAAACGGCATGCATGATGATTTGGTTCAGAAACTATTGCTTCTGAGGCAGAACAGAGTATATAATATATCAAGTTTGCATAGCACAGTTATTAAATCATGCTGGAACTAGCCCCATAAAATTCTCTTGATGGAAGGTAGTCAAAATTACTGTAAGCTGTTTATTTAAAATCTACTTCACTGAAGATTTAGCCCATATGTGGATGTACACACTCAAATTAGGACCCCTCTTCTTTGCACTTTCCCATATCAAGCATTTTTGCTCATCTGTAATGTCTGAAGTCCTCTCTGTTTCTTTAGCCTTACTTTCATTACTCTCACCTTCACTGCAGGTCTGTCCTCTCCATCCCTCTAATCCTTTCCTCTCCTCCCAGATGAGGTGGTCTGGCCCTGGCCTCACTATTTCATTCCCCTCTAATCTCTGTCCCTACCCTGTCACCTGATCTGCACATTTCATGAAGTGGAGCGTCTCAATGGCTGGTATTCCCCTTCGTGTTCACTCAATGCATCGTCCCCAAGCTCTAGTGCCACCGTGAACACATCATCAGCCCTGATGACTGTGAAGAAAGGAGGCGTATGCATGTGTGCACGCAATGACAAGCTCAAAATAATAATCACGCTTGCCTCACAGGCACACACACATTCTTTGAGCCTATCTGCCTTGCAAAAACATGATCACAAGCCTGCTGTCACAAGATCTCTCACGCTCATACATACGTGTACAGTACATCCTGTCAAGAGACTAGATGTAACTTTGTATCTATGTGATGATTATCAGAGCAGTCAGATCCATGCACTGAGATTGGAATGCCCCAATTGGTGCAAAAGTTATTTTTTTACATGTCAGAAGATTTAATAGAGCTCCTTCTCCTGAAGCAGAAGAAATTGATCGACTTAAAGTTTCACATATGAGTTCCAAAGTCTCTTAACATAGACCTTCCCTGAAAATTCCTCAGTGTGCATTCCAGTCAGTCACCTCTTGTTCCAATTCACTGGTGGCCATCCACCAAGGACGACAGTCCCCAACGGGCTTAGTGCAGGACACCTGCATGTGTTTCACAGTGGGGAGGTCTGACTCATTGTTCACTCGGTCTAAGCCTGTTTTGGCCAGGGAGAGTTTGTTTGATAGGATGTGCTGGAGAATGCAGCCTGCCACATGATCCAAGGGCTGGCCTAATTTGTAATTACCTTCTGCAGTGTTCTGGAAGACTGCAGTTTGTGCTTGTCTAGGATGTGGATTACCTAGTGTACTGAGATGGCAGGGTCATGTACATGTGTGTACACGTGCACACACTAGCACATCCAAACTCAGACACAGACTCTGTTAGGAAGACACTGATGAGTTTCCACAGTCTAGTATTTGATTGACTGAGGCAGCCGTGTTCTTAATTCGATTTTCCTGGCATGGTTTTGTTCAATTTTAATCAAAACTCTGTGTGTTAGCCACGTTCACTGCACTGGATTATATCTAATTGTATAAATTGAATTTAGAGCTAAGAATGAGAGAAAAGAAAACTTGGAGAAAGGCAAGGTTAGTCTTTGGTGTTCTGCTTAATCCTTTTGAAACAGGCAATTCACTCTGCAATTCAGGGGATACTGTTTTTTATCTTTTATCTCCTAAAAATAAGATGTGTAAAGTTGTATAGAATGAACTGAATCAAAATGTTGCACATTGTCTATTCAATGCACATGCCTATTAAGCTGAATAGTGCTGCGAAACTCAATTTTTGAGTCATAAGACTTTCTACCCTATTATATGTGTGCATGTAGGGGAACTGTGATGGCAGAAGGAGGCTTGGAATCGGATATGGATAAAGTAGCAGTTCTGTTGAGTTCAATATTAGATGGGATACGACTAGCTCTTGATTGATCTTATCTTTTAAACATCTATCTTTGATTTCTGGTGTCTGAGAATATATCAATGGGAAAAAAATACTGTGGTACTTTATTTATAACCAACATAATTTCAGAGAATTAAATGATTTAAAGAGACAAGAGCTCTTTTACATTGATTAATTCAGACTAAACAATGACAACGCACAGCCCTTATCAGGCAGATAGTTTGAATAATTTCCTGGCCTAGTATTAGTTAAAGAAAATGTCCATGAGAACAGTCAGACAAGTTTTAAATGCCTTGCATGCTACAGCCATCCTAAATGTAGACAAAGAACCTTGCAGGTGGTTCGACATTAGAAGGCTCTGACTTTACATCCTCCAGTGACCTTAAACTGGCAGCAAATATTGCCAAAAAGAACAAAATATCAGGCAAAGAAAAGACTATTACTTCCTGCAGGGTTGAATTCACACCTACGAAGGTACGAGCTTCTTTTCTGGCCTTGACCCACAAAGTGGCAGCTCCACATCTTACACACCAACAATGGACATGTGCACTTGGTGAACTGAGTGTGGAAGAGGGTAGTCAGAAAGGGGTGAACTACCAGGGCGTGCAGAAACCTGGGTTGTTGCACTAGGGAGAGACACTCTGCCAACTGGTTCCTTGCTCCCACTGAGAGGGCTTTTTGACACAAAGTGTGACAAACGCAGCCCACTCAGCTATATCACAGTGGTAGCAAAGTAAGAAACACTCAGATAAAGGACAGGTGTTGTTTTCAGGAAATATATTTCCTTGAGTTTTAGTAAACCTGACCACTCCTCCACAATGGAATGCTTATTTAGGCAATATTAAATATAGACATCAAAAACCTAAAAGTAAACTTGCATATTGAATGAATCCTTAAATTAATAAATCATGGGAATTTGATTATTGAAAGTTTTTGTAAAATTATTTAAATTTTTCATTTTATGAAAAAATTATATTTTTAACATTTTTGAATTATTTCAGGGGGATTTTATGTTCTACGTATTTATTTCCCTTGCGCTTTTCAACCCCAGCTGTATCCAAATACAAGAGTGTCCGGATATCCGAGTCAGCTGAAGCACAAAATAAAAAATATCAAATTCTCTTTTACCTTTCCGCTAACCTTTATTTTGTAGTGCAATGATTAATCATTTCAGGATTTATTGGAATAAGAAAATTTGATCATTTTAAAAGGGGAAGTGGAGCTTTTAACAACTCATGCAAATAGGAAATGTTACCTTAACTACATGTACACATTGCTTTTAGCAAACATGTCATAGGGCGATAAGTTTGGAAAATACCAGCTTAACCCTAAACTGGTTGTATTGTGTAAAGTCTTCATGTTAATAGTAACTAAAGCTCTTATATAAAGTCTAGTACAGTGCTTTCCTCTGGCATATAATGGAGAAGAAGTTTGAAATAGTGTAGAAGGGAAACACTCAAAGACCATGTACGGAATCCTGTGAGCAGCACTGAGCATCAGAAGTACTGGGAAATGCATCCACTGCTGCACCAGTTAGTCAGAAGGCGGTTGTCCTTTGATTCACAGCTTCATTACCACAAATACTCATCTGCATGGACCAACTTCCAAACGATTCGTGGTTTCCCTTTGAAATATTTGTTAGGAAAGAAAGCATGATATGCAGTGCTATAACCTAAGCAATGTTTCCCTTCCTAAGGAGAATCAAATGTTGCCAAAGTGACTTTTCTTGCATGCATTGAGAAAAGAAAACATTTAGATTTCTTATGCATTGCATTAGTTCAGATGGTAATTAGAATGGCTGATCATTCAATCATTCCCTGAACAAGCCTTAATGAATACAAATGTTTTGATCCCTCAACAACAGCTAATAATACCATTCAAGAGCATAATTCAATTGGATGGTATAATTGGCACTCTGTGAACAGAAACACTGGGGAGTGGTATCCCTATGGTCCATGCTGGAATGACTGTGTGACAGAGCTGGCAGTGAGTTGGCCTTTAGCTGAAGCATTTTGCCAAGATCCTGTCTAAGCTATGTAGCCCCTAATGGCACTGCTGTCACAACACATAGTTAGGTACATCATACTTTTAAAAGATTAAATTGGCCCAAGAGCAGCCATTCCTACTGGGACTAAAACACACTTGATAAGAAAAGAAGGTAAGACATAGACACTTCTAAAACTAAATCAGGAGAAAACTGGTGAGAATAAAAAGAAACAAAATCATTTTTACCTGACATCAACACCTCCTGCTTACCTTCAACAATGGCTTGTATGCCAGAGCGAGAGATGCAAATATACCTTAATGATCTTTTTCCTGGCTGCAGAGCCAGGCATTAGGATTCATTTGCAGTAGACAATGCAGCGATGGGCCTCTATTCAACAGACGTGAAATTATGTCAGCTTGGGCAGTATCCAATCAGTTGGCATCCTCTTCTGAACTCACAATTATTTTAAGGTTGCTTGTGCCTCTCAAGAGCACAGGGGTGACTTTGGACACAGGGAGGTTACACTGAGAGGTAATTGCCAAAATCCACAGCGGAATAGCCCGATCTCTCTGACACCAATGGGAGGGAAAAGACAAAGAACCTTATGAATATTTAAATTGCAATTTTCTTCATTTCTTCAATTGACCCTTTTTTTGGCTTGCACTGAGAGGAAACTTCAAGACAAGAGTGTCAAAATGGCATCGTATGGCTCAAGGCAGAAACCAGATCACAACGTCAAAGAAGAAGGGATTTTCAGTATGTAAAAACTATGTAAAATTCTAAATTTCTGTTTGCAGTTACAGAGTTACATTATTTCAAAAGCATACAACCATTAAACCTTGCCCATATAAGCAACAGATCAAAACAAGTAGCCAAAGAAAACGTAAAACACTGAAGAATTAACTAACAGTGAAACCCATGGCTTATCAAGCTGATATTCTAAAGATGAATTATGGTTTATTAAACAGCCATCCGGCTGTTACATTATATTAGCTGTGTTGTGGATTTTTCCTTAGCTGGGCCAGTTCGTCCATGACGCATGATGAGATTGTGCCTGAGAGAGTGATCACAACAAATTGTCCATGGTCAAACTTCAGACAAGTGAAATCAAAGTATTTGAGAATAGAATTGCCATGCAAGTATATTCAACTTGGTGTGTGGTTATCTGAGCTCTGTTTGCTGTGTAGTGATCTCTCAGGGTAGATGGAATAGGTTGGCATTATTAAAGGCACAATGTGCGATTTTTATGTCATTTTGAAGTGTATTGCATACAAAAAACACCTATACATACCATAAGAGTGTGCAGAAATAATCCTACTGGCATGTCCTAACCAAAGTTTATACGCAGCATAGCTGAGTTTTACTGCAGAATTAGCAGGCTAAACTGATAGCGCCGGACCGGCAGTTTTTCTGGCCAGGAGGTGGCGATATAGAGTAAAATCAACCTCCGTTCAACCCCAGGCAGTAGAAGAAATCGCTGGTCAAAGCGCATTTCCATGGTCTCCATTAGTTGCCTCCATCTGATGAAAGCATTCCCTATATTAACGCGGGCTTGCCCCCTTTTTTTGTCTGATATTCTTTTAGACAAACTTCTTTCGGATTTTCCGCTAGCATCTGCCATCTCGTTAGCCTCTCTGAAGCCACTAGCACCTGCTCTGAGGAGGAGTGAGTGGGGTGGGCCGGCGGGGGCGCGGCCAGCGCCAGACCAGCGATTTCTTCTACTGCCTGGGGTTGAACGGAGGTTGATTTTACTCTATATCGCCACCTCATGACATAAAAATCGCACATTGTGCCTTTAAGTACTACATCTCAAAGGAGGGAGAGCCTGTGGAAGAGTGGAGCAAAGCGGAGTCAAGTGACTCACTCCACCCCCCCAAAACTGGTCGCTCTGAAATGAGGTGTAAATTCATGGTTGAAAAAGGAGCTGTTGTACTGTGTCTGTGGTATTTTGACCAAAGCATGTGCCAGAAAATAATTCAGGAAAACCTCAGGATGTTTTTTTTTTCCAAAAAGGGCAATTGTATCCTTTACAACTTGAATAACTAAAAAACAAAGACAAGACTAATTTAGAAGCGACAGAGTTACAAAAGTATAAGCTCCTCAGAAAATAAACTTCTGAAAGTAGTATTTGGCCTAGATGGCTACAATAAAGGAATGATTCACAGACGAACTATTGATTCCATCCATGCAAGTCCATGTTTATAGCACAACAAATCTAAGTGAAATTTCCTGAATAACCCTATTATTTTTTACAGAATAATCCTAATCATATAATCTCCATCAGGCACTAATTACAACACCAGGCTGCTTAAACATAACTGATAAGGAAGAGGGATTAACTCAAACATGCTGAAACTTTAAAATGGAATGAGGTAAAATGCCAATTTAGACCATGAGAAAATAAATCTATATTAGATGTAACATGGGGTTAAATGGGTAGTCACATGGAACCTGAAAGCCCACCTTCAGTTTATGTACTAGTAGTTCTCCAGATGTATAAACTTATTAAGTAATAAAATAATTATTTTTTTGTTTTACCACTTCCAAAAACAAACCCAAAATCAATAAAGCCTAAACACTGTGATGCAAGTATGATATGCACCTTTTGATTTAATTTAGTCCGAAGCACATCAAGACAACTTCCGTCTATAGTCACAGCTTGCAGAGTTTTTTGGAAAACCCCTGCTGTTTAGACAGTGGATTAACCAAACAGTTCCTTCGCCTTGCTACAAGGCATCTGTTTAACCTAACATGAGTCACAACCAAGCCCAGCGTGACCTGGTGTGGGAAGATATACAAGCTCATCGTCTCTATGTCACAGCAGCCTTGCTCAGTTACTAACCCAAGGCAATACTGCATGCTACCACCAAGTAATATTCAAGCCAGGCCATTCTAATGTGTTTCACCTCTGGCTCTCCACATCTCAGCTTATTTAGTTTGGAGAAAAAGGCTCATTTGCAAATGTGTTTGAATCTTTGCGGGCTGCGGAGAGGACTTTGCCTCAGGCAGCATTTACTGATTGGCAGCCCGAGCAGCATAGATAAGGAGGGGTTCATTCACAAAATCCAAACTCACATGGGGGAGAATGCTTGTAGCACCATGTTATAAGCATATTGGCATTGCCCTGCAAGCACTTCTTATGCAAGGAAGGATAGGGATTTTGCACTTCTGTGTATAAATCATGAATATAAAGAGTAACAGGCTTCATATAGGAATCTCATCAATGAAACATAGGTTTGAGAAATAACCTCCATTTGGTTTGTAATATCCCTCCCATCTCACTCCAACTCACCAGGATAGCATAGTATTGTTATTCACCTTAAGACAATTATTTGCCTTCTTCAGCTGTTTTGTTGGAGCGTATTGCCAATAATCCTCAAAGGCTCTGAGGCGTCTCTGTGCTGTTAACCCAGAGCAGCTTCGCATAATAAAGGACTGTAAATGCCTCAAGTATAAGTGGGAATGTATTCTACTTTCCACCTCCCCAAAATCCACCACCACATAACCAAGTGAGATTTTTCCCAAGTATCTGATGCCAGTGTCAACAAGCTATACATGCAATTGCTTCCTTTTGCATCTTAAATTTGTGATATCTGGTCATATTTTTTCTTCCCCATGAGTGGATTGGATGAAAGTTGAATCGGAAAAAAAAGGTGTCATTTTCCTTGAAGTGTCTTCACACTATTTAGTTTCTATCTTTGTTTTCTTCCAAGCTTGTTTGCATTAGTGCTGCTTTTGTATCTCAGCCGTCGCAGAGTGAGATTTTGCATTTGCATGCTGTTTTGATCATGCCAGTGAGCGCATCATTGTGGCATCTCAGCATCTTTGATATATTGCATACTGATGGGAAACATGTATTTTCCCCCTGCAGGTTTTAACAATCTTGCACACTTCCAACTGCTCTTTCAACATGTCAATGAATCATCTGCCAGAATCTGCACCCTGGGAATAGATTCGGGCACTGACAAAGACAACTTGCAAGATCATTTTAAGGGCTATAGCCGTTGCTAAACATGGACATCATCAAGGTTTTATAATCAATCACTTTTAATTAAAAGATGATGGGAGGGAACCAACTCCAAGGTGTGGCTCTGCTTAAAATACATTATACAGCTGCCTTTCACGAGCATTAAGCCATTCTTTGGCAAATGAGTTGTAGCAGCATAATTCATTATGCAATTTCAACTGACGAGTGAGATAATAACTAGATGCAGCACCACTGTAAATGATACGAGTGGTTTATAATGCAGGAATCTTTATTGATCTGAATTGGTGTAGAGGAAAAGGGTTGATAAAGCTGATCCTTTCAGTTGATCTTAAGAGCTGAGGTGCCAGGTGAAAAATGATCCATTAGAGGGGATGTGAAGCAGCCTCAGAGGAGTGCATAAAGTTACTGTTCAAGGCTTTGCTACCGTCCAGTAGAGCTGTATGTGCTTAACCATTTTACAACTAGCTCAGTAGGAAAAAGGACACATGCTTGTTGCTTGAATACTGATATATTCAACTATATTCAAATATATTCAGATATTCAACTAATACTGATTATTTGTGATAATGCATCGACTTTAATACTCCCTTTCATTGCAGATCATTTTCTTAAAAAAGATAAAAACTTGAATCGTTTTATATATATTTAGTATCATAGCAGTTATCCAGTGTCACTCAAGAAATAAATCATTAAACAGATGCAAAAGAAAAATAAGCTGTTCCAGAATCTAAACAAGAATGCATTCACAAATGCTGTTTGATACATCACAGGATTTAACTTTTAATTCTAAATAAAAATCCTTTCCTGTGGAATACTTTTTACCCTCGATCATATTAATAACAAAAAATAAAAACGTAAAAAAAAAATCAAATAGAATAAATAGAAAGTAGATTTGTGTGTGGTGAAACTTCAAACCATGGAAAACCACACAGACTCTATGCTTCCTTTTTTGTAGCAATCTTGAAAAAATAAAAAAATAGAAAAACATACTTATGGAAAGTAGAGAAAGCTTTCGATCTTTCATAAGGCAGCTTTCTAGAGCTTTTTCCTCAGGCTACTAGATGGACAGACCTGAGAATGTGAGCAATCATTCATTCGTGTACCTACAATCTCCAGAGTAACGTATGATTCTACACACTGCAACATCTGCCCTTGTGTGCAATCACATCATGAGGACACTTCCTGGACATTAATCTGAGATTACAGTCACAGTCTGCAGCAGGATGGGCCAGGATTACATCTTCTCCTGTCAGTTTTACTCCGCACGAACAAGGTATGATCACACCTGGGGTATTATCATCCCTCTCACCCGCAGTACTGCATCTCTGCATGTGGCACGGATATAATGTAGGTGGGTTTAAAGAGGTGACTGCTATCATGACAACTTTGCATTATAGGTTACAGTTTTTTTCAAATTTGCTTAAAATGCTTAAACGTTGTTTAAAATGCCCGCAGGCCTGATTATTATCTCAGTCTTTTATATATCATTTTTATATATCAGTTGCAATTTGACCTTATAGTATTTAATGCGTCGAGTATGGGATTGTAATTCATAATTCAAATTGCTAGTTTTGTCTATAAAAACAAGATTATATGCTCCCGGGCCTGAGTTGTCAAGGGAAACAAGTTAACTATGTCTTATAAAGTTTCTGATTCTTCTCATAAGAGCAGACGTCATCATTTAACAGAACCAAAGCTGACGAAAACAATAGATGAATGGAGAGGCATGCAGGTCTCTAAAAGCATACATAAATGCTCAAAACTGCCTTTCTTTTTTCACAGATTGGCAGCTGTGTGAACAAAGAATGGTGAGGCGTACATGTGAATGTGGGAAAACTTCAAAAAGGACAGATCTTTGCCATCAGCATACTTGCTGTCACCAGTTATATCCATTCGACCTCACAAATTTTTTCTTATGCATTCTTACATTTTTTTATAAATGTAAATTCTAATTCTAATGCCTACTTCTGATATGTATTTGACATTTCACCTTTGAATTAGAGACTGTTGTTACTGTATGCTGTCAAGTGTACCTGAAACAAAATTCACCATTCTTTGAAATGAGTCACAAAAGCACACCAGCTTTTGCCAGACACTGGGGTTTGAGTCATAACTTTAGATAAGTTTCACCCTGCCGCAACCTGTGGAAATCAAAGTCCTAGCACTGCACGCCTGTATTATTTATCCACCTTCAAAAAGCTCCTTTTCCTACATAAAATGTAACTATGAGTACACGCTCGTTTAACATCCCTCTCTATCAGGTGCTGTTAAACTTCCTTAATTATTGTACATTGTTTGTAGATCAAGAGTACCTTGCATAAGGCAACATTTCACAAAGAAAAGGTGAGAGGATATTGATTTAACCTGTTATTGAACGGGTGCAGTTACACTGCAATCTGCTGTCTGCTGTGTCTGCCCTCTCTGCTTCAGTGCAGCAGTTTCCAGCAAACACATTCTAAGACTAGGAGATGGCTCGTAGGATGAGTATATTCTGCTCTCATCCCTACAGTCGTCACACAAAGCAAAGGCTGTTGTGAAAAACTAATTGAAGGTAAAGTCAATTGTTTAGACATTCTCTATTGTAACAGTCATTGCCATTTCTAGTGTATGAAAAAAACAAAACGTGTTCTAGTCATTCAATCAACTGTGCTTTTGCTGCATGAATACACATTGAAGCTGTTTGCCGTGTGCCACTTGAAAAGCTCTATAATTTTCACAAGTCATTTAATCTACTATGTGATAAAAGGCATTTTGATTGTGGCATAATTCCAAGTTTTACACAAAAAAATATTGTTCGTAAATTACTGCTGTTAGGCAATTTAAAATTTCCTGTAAAGTGCAGCAAAAAACAGGCTCCATTCAAGAGGTTTGTCATCATATGAAGTGGTTTGAAGCAATGTGTCACTTCCTTTCTCTGCAACTTTGTAATCATATTCGGATAAATCTACATAAATTTCAGAGTAATGTTAAAAATGAGGACCTGGTGGGAGCAGTTTATTCACACTCAGATAAAGATTGTTGGTGTCTCCTTTCTTTGTTAGATATTAAAGCATTAGAAGAAGAAAAAAAAAACTTAGAACAAAACTAACAAGGTTTACCAGCTATAATGTAATACATGCAAGCATGTTGAATTCAGGTGTTCTTGTGGGAGACAGACAACAAACAAAAACCAGGTTAAGAATGCAAACGAGATAATCCCACGGCAGCACAGTTGATTGTTTTTGTTTTCATTCGTGCAGTCAGTCAGCAGGCACATTTTCGTTTGATTAAACAAACAATAATCTCCAGGGAAATACTACAACAGTGTAGTCCTGTGACATTAAGCCTCTGTGCCTGCAGAAGGGCACCCATTCTTGAAATCTGTGTCTCCTCCATAGCTGCCCAGCTGTCAGGGAGAAGGGCATTGACTGTATAACTGCATATGAACATAACACAGACTGCAAAGTGTGATAAGAATGGAAAAGAGGCTTCAACATCAATTTCGACAGAAGACAAACGACTGCTGGTGGACTTATCATTGTCGATTTGTGTAGCTGGAGGAGGCTTTCCTTTTGTTTTGTTTTGTTTTTTTCCCTCCTTCTGTGAGACTGTTATTTATAGTCTGCACTCACAGGCTCATTTTAGTTCTTTCCAAATAGCTAAGTTGGGACTCTGATGTGAAAAATTTATATGTGAATGTCATCAAATGTTAATGACCAAATATTCTCAGGTGGTGTTGAAACCATACAGTACAGCATCATGGGTTCAAATGCCCATCTTTGCCATCATTCTGACTTAATATTTTGATATCTTTCTCAATGTCTACACATCCTTTTTACTTTATTTTAACATAATTTTTAACAACTCTCCATCTATGTTATGTCTTAACTACAATAAATACTTTGACTAAACTCATCCAAGCTTACTCAGTTTCCTGCGTTCACAGACAATAAGAATCAGTAGTTTTTCCTCTTCAGTATACTTGATGTTTTTACACGAAATTTTTGGTTTTATCTGCTGTAGTGTTATAGGTATATCACTACCAAGTCCCCAAGGCTGCTGACCTCTCTGACACTTGAGCTCCCCTTGTTGTCGACTCAGCATGTCGAACAGGCTTCCTGGGTTGCTACATTGCCACAGCTGACACGCTGGGTGATTAGAGTGTACGTGTATGCGCACGTGTTACCAGGTCAGTGGTTGCCAGAGGCAGGTCCCGTGAGGGACAGCATGGTTCCCAGCAGTCCCCTGCTGTGAAGACCGGTGAGCTGTATGTTCTGATATCATAACTAAGAGAAGGTCAAGTATGGTGTTGCATAAATAATGTAGTTTAATTGATGTTTACAGGGTTGTGTTAAGGATATGAACATATGGCAATGGGGTGCCTTTTGAGCAACGCCAAACATAGAATTAGCAATTTGCTAAAGAACTAGCTCACCGTTTACAGCAGCTTCTTTAACGATGACACTGGTGATGATTTTCATTGTTTTAACATAATTCTGCCCAGCAAAGTACAGGAGCAGGCCTAATTCTGAAAAGCACCTCTATTATCCTAATGAACTACAGTAATGAACTGTGTAAAATTATGCATGCGATTGGAGTTTTGTTGAACAAGCCATTTGAGCACGAGATATAATGGCCTCCAATTTTATGGCTAGATTTACAAGCAGTAATCATCTCAGAGTCCCCTCGCCAAATCTCATTCTGTGTGACTGGTGTTCAAGAGCAATTATTTTTTGTTAATACTCCTGTAATTAAATGCATGCTTACACTCAGAGATTACAGTTCCCGATGACTAATTGCTCTGTAGTTCAGATCACTGCAAGAATGATAATGAAATCTGCAGACTTCTGTCCATGAGTCCTGAGAACAACTGATTGGCAGATAAATATTGCTTTAGCAATGGGAAGAACAGTTGGATGATATTCCTTTTACAACACAGAGAGTAGTGAATGTAGATGACAGTACATGGCAATAAGTGCTCATATTTATTTCTAATATACCCAATTCAGAACATTAACATCTGTAAACTGAACAAAGGAATCACATTCTGCTGTTCACACCTCTGAGCAATCATGGCTTCAAGCGACAAACACCTTATGGATGCACTGCCTACTTACAGTATCTGAATTCATGTGCAAATCAATTCCACACACAAATTATCAATATTATATGCAATTTAATCCAATTTGAGATTGAAGAACAATTCAAGTACATAAATAGGAAAATAATTTGTAATGACTGCCAAACAGCAACTAAAAACCCTATGAAAAAAATCTAAAGATGTCAAATGTATGAAGAAGTGAAAGCTTTGGAAAGCTACACTGTGTTTTGCTGTTTTACTGTCTGTCAATGTTCCACTATAAGCAATGGTTTGAGCTTTGTAGAAAGCACTGGAGCCTGGTAACTATGGACATCACCTTGATAGTCCTTGATCTCCCACAGCTTTATCAGCTCAGCAAGGACTTAGTTTGACATCATGTAAGACAGCGGAGAGGACATAAAGGATGTTTTGATGAAAAAAGTTGGAATGGATAAAAAAAAAAATTTTAGAGGAAAAAAATGACTGAATTTTCACTTAACCTGGGCAGCTGCAGAGCTTAAAAATTGAGGTGTGCAACTAGATTTGAGATTTAGGAGATGAAATAATGATACTCTTAAAAGAAGAGCAATTTTGCTGACATAGTAATGCAACATCAAATTGCTCAATTCATTAGGGAATGCATAGAGAAGAAATTAGTGTGTAATTTACTGAGGTATTCTTGGAATTATCCTGTCATATGCGCATATCCCTTAATGAGTCTTTTTAGGGTAAAATAAGGACAAGGCTACGGTGAGGCTGGACCATTTCCTTAATGAATCTCTCAAATTGGTTTTGGAACAATTGAAGGGGTAAACATAATTTAGAATGTGCTGCATTGAAAGTGGTAAGGGGCTATGGGAATTAAATTTGGGCTGGGAGGGTTAATGTCTTACACAGGCTCCGCCCTCGCAGTGACGCAACACCTTCGGCTCTGCTGCACTACCTCAGGCAAACTGCTCGTTCAGGTTGATTCGAGTTCCCGACAAAGTGGGAACTCCACCCACTTTGTCGGGAAGCAATCAACTTTGAGCAGTTTACGCCTTGCTCCCTACTGGCTTTGGTAAGAGTTTAATCTACCAGTTAGCCCCGCTGGTAGCTAAATCATACGTCAGAGGAAAGAGTGGTGTGATTGGCTTAAGCTTAGGCACAGCCTTTTCTGGCCTCAACCAGTAGCAACCCGAGGGAGGTGGGTTGACCAGGCCCATTCGAATCGTATTCGTTATTGTCTTGGTCAGACCAGAATCTCGAAGAGATTTGAAAGTCGATGTTAATCAGGCTATTAATGTCTACCTGCAAGGTTAATGTAGGGGGTGGCTTTGTCAGGAAGTCAGTATTTCCAAAGACTTCTAAATAGTAGCCTCACAATGCTATTTTATAAAAAGGAATTTTGGAAAAAGAAATCTAAAGATAAATACAACACCACCTCTAAAACCTGGTAATTGATGAATTATGTCCTGTTTTATCTGCTGAAAATGTAATTAGTACATTTGAACTTACTTGACTCAACAATGGTATAATTATTCATATTCACCTTCCCTGCACACAACTTCTCATATAAATTTGTACTATGGAAATTATCTCTACATCTACACATACAGTGTGAAGGAAGGAATGTGATTTAAAACAATAAACAGTCTACCGGCTAAATATACATAAGTTCCAACATGAAAAAAGAAAACATATCCCAAAGAGTAATGTAAGGGGATTTAATGACGAGATAATTGTTCAGCTCAATTCTTTTATGCATAAACATTCCATACCGCAAGGTAGTACAGTCTGAGCATATATTAAGTGAAGGTCAAATGGAAAGAACTGTGGATACAACACAAAATTATTCATATATTAACCGGGGATTTCCATGCTTATCTCTTACATGTGTGGTAGAGAACATGTGCTGTGGGTCAAAAACATGCAGTGAATTTTAAGTTTGTTAAAAAAGTGTATTTCGCCCCAATGAGACTCAACATAAATCTTATTTTTGTACACAGTGTTTACCAAGTAAAACTCCATGCTGGAGCTTTCCTAAAAAACAAGATGAAATGACCCTGACTGACTTTGATATATCCATAACCCCTTCAGCTCTCAGAATATATAAGTAACAGGACTTCATGCAATATAATATCTGGAGTGTGAGCAGCAGTAGCAGTGCATCATGATTAAACACTTGCGTGGGAAGGAACGAATAATCTCTACATTTGTCACCAGAAGAGTTTAGCGTCCATCAGAGCTGCCACCGGAGGTGCGTCTGCCACTGAGTAGGAACAGAACAGGCCAGATTGTGTGGGGAGGGAGGCCTTGGCACGTGACCAGGTGCATCAGAAGCCTCTTCTGATCCTCCAATGTGCTGGTGAGCAGCTCTATTCCCTCAACACAACGCCAAACACCTGCTTGGCCCGATTGTTAGACTGAAAGCTCTGTTATCGGCGTGGGCCGTCCAAATGGTGTGGGACTCTGCTTTCATCAGCAAGTATTGAGCAGGGGAGAGAGGCGATTGATGTCAGTCGGAGAAGTAGATAGAGACTTCATATTCCCTCAACCCTTTGTTGAACAAATATTGCATGAAATGGTGTAAAAAAAAGCTGAATTGTTGCTTTTTTTTTGTTTAAATGGTTCTTTGTTATAATATGAACAGCACCACACATATTTACATAACTGAAACTGAATCATTATAGTATTTGAATCATCTTAAGTTTTATATCACTGTCAACATTAGAAAAAAAAAATATTTACTATTGAATAAATAACTGCCTATTTGTCCTGTTTCTGAATTTGCTGACTCTAAATTCAGTGGCATTATAAGAAATATCAACATCTGCTGCGGTGAAGTATTTATGTAACTGTCTTTAATAGTAATTTATTGGTCTTTAAATAAAAAGGGTGGGTCATCTTCAAAAGCTTTCAGGCTCAACAACAAAAGTTTTCTGTTATCGGATAGAAATGCATCTGACTAATGAGATTCTAAAGAGAGGAATCAATCAGATGGAGAACTGATTCCCAATTCTCTGTCACTGTTCGTATCTTTGGCAAAAGATTACTTAGGCACTGTGATATGACGTCCTAATTGTGAGCATTTTTCAGAGAACAACAATATGTGCTCGGGGAGCCCATAGGTATTTTTGCAGCCACGAGAAAGGAGCCACACAGGGGTTATGAGTAACTAATACAGTCTTCAAGTGGAGCATATTGGTAAGTCATTAAATAGCTGGAATCCAGAGGCAGCCAAGATGTGAAGTTGTTGGGGCAGTGAGCAGCTTTCAGAGAGGATGATCAGCATTTGACAGGGAAGTAACAGATTAAATAAATACAAAAGTGATGGAGTAGTTGTTTCAGCTCAGCAGCAATGGTGATGGCGCGTTAGACAAAGATGTTTGGAGCGGAATAGGATTCGGGAGTAGGAGGGGTGGTGACAGATAAATGAGGCCATCACTAGCTGAGGGAGGAGGAGAGGAGGAGAGAGTTGGTAGCGAGATCCCTCGCGATCTGTACCTGCCAAGTCTCTACCCTGAACAGCTGCTAGCAACTCCAAGGATGTGTAGCAGCTCACTCCCTTATCACATCCATCTTTTACAGAGTCTAATTCAACTGCATTGAGATCTGTTCATGGTGTTTGATGTAGCATTTAACTTTAAAAGAATTGTGTTGTTTCAGCTTCATAACTCATGCAGTATTCATCGATGAAACTGAAACCGTCCTCATGTGATCACCTTCCAAATTTAGTCCTGTTGGGTGTCTAACAGAAGATCATTTGATAAGTTATCTTCCTAACTTTTTACTTTTTAATTGATAATAGCCTACACTCTACTGCCACATGTGTTGGCACAAAAATAAAACACAATTTCGAAGATCTTTTCTCAAACATTTTAAACTCATGTCCTTTAGTGATTATGTTCTCCCAAAGTTGATGCTTTGGCACAGAGGTGAACTCTA
Source organism: Odontesthes bonariensis (assembly GCF_027942865.1). Classification (NCBI taxonomy): domain Eukaryota; kingdom Metazoa; phylum Chordata; class Actinopteri; order Atheriniformes; family Atherinopsidae; genus Odontesthes; species Odontesthes bonariensis. The sequence continues at coordinate 12,776,619 of NC_134524.1, read as the reverse complement.
ATTATCATGTCTGGTTTTAGCTTCAGCATGGCGGTGTGCAACACTCATCACTTGTCATCCCCTCCTACCCCTATGCCCCGCTCACAAGCTGATGGTCACTTACAAGCTGCCGCCTGCCATTCATATTCACTCTTTATAAGTTGCACCTGCAGTGGTGGGTTATGCAAAAGGCCAGTTGGAAGACCGCTCGACATGCCCTGCATTTGAAATGATGCAAGGCTGTTAAAGACATTCTGTCATCCAGGGCACATGGGTGTTCTCTTATTCATAACTCAAAAGGGTTTCAATTAGGCTTTTGTGGCTGGACTCCCAGCGGTTTGCATGTTTAAATGAGATGACTCTGCAGGGAGGAAGATGGAAGAGTTTTCTTAAAAAGTGGCCAGAGAATGCAAATTGAGAGATGATGAACTATATACTTATTAGAGTATTATTGGAGCTGCTTTTGAGTTTTTGCCAGATTGCGAGCTGCATTTTATTTTTTCTGACAAGCAAAATGTTGATTTTAATGATAGCTGCCACCTGTCAGATGTTCTTATCCAAACAGAGTCCAAAACCATAGTGAGTTATTTGTGAATGGAAGATACAGCACTTCTTTTGATTTCCTCGATTTATCAAAAAAGGAAAAAAAAAAGAATGTCATTTTTATGGTTGTTATTGTGGTTCCTTTTGGAAAAAATGAATAAAAATCTACTTTCATTCCTTGGTTTACATCATCTTTTGATCCAAATTCTTGTGTAGATCCGCTTCAAGTGAAGCTGTGTTAGGTGGGATCAGGTCATCACTGTGGCCATGAATACAGTGGTACCTCTCTATGTTACAAGGAATTTCAGGAAACATATTTTGGTAAAAATGTCATTGACAAAAGATTTGCTTGATGGAAATCTGTAGATGACGTGTCTCAGCAAAATATGATTAGATTTTGTTATAAAATCAGGCCTTTGGAGGAAAGGTCACATGCAATGACTAAACCATTGTGCTCTCAAAAAAAAAAATCCTTTGAGTTATAGATTGCCTTGTGGCATACATGATAAGCAGTATATTTTAAACTGACTCCTTATGTTCTCTAAATGCACTATTGTTAAAAGCCCTCCTCATTTTATCATTTTGTATTTCCTTACTGTGGTCTCTCTAACATTGGCTAACAGAAAGCAGCTGACAGTCTGTATAACAGGCTCAAAACAAAAAGTGGCCAAAAGGCTTGCTATTGAGAGCTGGGACTTAATTCTGCAAAAATAAAATATTTGCGTAAGAAAGGGGAAAAAAAAAAGAAGCCATATTTCATCAGTTTGCGGAACAATTTATATTCAATATCACATTTTCATAATAAAGAAACCGATGAATGATGTGTAGGAAATGAATAGTTTGTAGATATTGAAGTCATGTTTTCTAGACCTTTTCATTTAATAGCATCACAGTAGTGTACAATACATGCTGTCGTTTTGCAGACATGGCTAAGGAGTCTGAGACAATGCTCCTTTATTCATGGCTGTAATATGACAGAACTCTAAACCATCAATGCATCTGCATTTAAATCTGCCACAAACAACCCTATATCAAGATCCTGCCATTGATTTGCATAATTGGAGATTGTGGCCCGGGTGCTTGTTATTCATTGACATGACACTGCAGAGAGGCAGATGGAGAGATGTACTGAACTGACTGTTCTAGTTTCTGTCTGGGAGGGGTGGCTGCATCTTAGCAAAAGGGTCCTGAGGAAAACAGCCTTGCAACCAAATGTTAAGACTGCCACAATGTCTCAGTCACTAAATAATTTTATTGAATTCATTTTTTTATTTTTTTTATTTAAATCATTAATGAGTGTTGGATTTTTCATTTCCATGGGGGCTGACATCGAAGAACAGCCCAGTGAGCAGCTGGAAAACGTCTAAGCAAATTGAGCTCAGTTCTGCTTTCCCCTGACAAATTTGAGACTTTAGAAAATGAGCCATGTGCGGTTTACCAGCCAGCAGACCTCTAAATAACCTGAGGTACACAGAGCACCTGACTGAGATGAGACATGCATCTCCCCTGCAATCTTTCTGACTGAAGGAGGAGAAGCAAATGCGTCTCTTATGCATGAAGAAAAGAGAAAGAGAGACAAAGAGAGGAGGAAAGGAGAGAAATCACGTCATCTTAGTTTCAGTCTGATGACGAACACAGTGTCTCCACAGGACGTCAGCATAAGTAGAATTTAAAAACTGGAAAATTTTACTAAACCCATGACTTTCAATGATCCATACATGTAAATATCCATTTTATTTCAGCTTTACCACTTCATAAATTAGCTTGTGTCTCTTTGCTTTAAATTGTCATTTAAAGGACAAGACTGTTTTTTTTACATTGGGCCCTTGATTTCACATTATAACATGATGTTCTACTCACCCCTGCTTGTTGTTGGTCAATTGGAGCTGTTCCGAAGATATTCGGCCATGAAATGGTTTCCTATGGGCAATGTTATACAGGCACAAACTATGCTGTTTATAATTTATTAATTACTGTACACTAGCACTGATAACGTGGAGGTGCGTCGCTTACTTCAAAAAATCCAGGTTACTGTAATTTTGAAATTTGACGTAAAGTGGGTGTTACTGACGTTATCATCGTGCGCGGGCTGGAGTGACAGCCCACAGACCAGCAGCAGCTACCATTCATTCATACTGTCCACTGGCTAGCTGCTAGTTTTACATGTCACTCCAGCCCGCGCACGATGATGACGTCAGTAACACCCACTTTACAACAAATTTCAAAATTACAGTAACCCGGGTGTTTTGAAGTAAGCGACGCACCTCCACGTTATGAGTGCTAGTGTACAGTAATTAATAAATTATAAACAGCATAGTTTGTGCCTGTATTGCCCATAGAAAACCGTTTCATGGCCGAATATCTTCGGAACAGCTCCAAATGACCAACAACAAGCAGGGGTGAGTAGAACATCATGTTATAATGTGAAATCAAGGGCCCAATGTCAAAAAAACGGTCTTGTCCTTTAATGAATAGCTGCCATGAACAATATGTTCTGTTTTTTGACCGTTTTCCATCTGGTATCAACATATTATCAGTATACAGATAAGTGATGTGGATAGTAAGTCTCTGCATTGTGATCGGATCTCAACAAACAAATGAATAAGCAGACGTGTCTGCTTACTTACAGCAGTATCTTAACCTAGCAGAAAGAGCTGGAGTTCTCAACCCATGTACGAATACACCTGGGTGAGATCCAAGAACAGTGGAAAACTAATCACCTGACAGTGACTTTTGAGTGATCCCATCTAACTGCGGTTTTTGCGTTTTTCTCATCCATACTAGCTCTTTTTGAAATCCATAAATATAGATTACCAAGTCATGTAATCATTGTAATTGTCTTTTATAGCAAATGCAATTATCCACACACATGCACTCACACAAAAAGGGATATAATCTTACATATCACTGGCATATCACAAGTCTCCTCCTCTGCAGCCATGACACTGCAAGTAGGTCGATCATCACGTTACCTCTGGCTGATCCAATATAGCATCACCTCAATCTCAAAACCAAGTAAATTGTGTGCTGCAGGAATAAAAACAAAAACATAACTGCCATGGGCAAGATGCGTAGTACATGCATGAAATATGAGTAAAATAAAAGATAAAGAATATATCTTCCCTCTGTAAGGCTTTTGCATTGTCCCTTAAGTAAATGCATGTATCTACAGGAGTTAAAATGTTTGCACTGCTATTTACAAAGAAAAGTATGCCTCTCCCAAGTAGTTGGATGCCACATAATCAAACATAATGACGCAATTACATGAACAGTAAATGTAAGTTTGCATGAAAGCAGTGCAGCCATTCTCTTCATGGTAAGTGAATCAAGACTGGTATTGGAAATCTGGAGTATCAATTTGACGGAAAGGGTACTCCATAATCTCTGGAACTTGAAGGTACTACGAAGGATTTATCTACAGTAGGGTGTCGTGTACGCCAACACCCCACAGCGCTACATTCCTTGTAAAATCGGTGCCACTGAGACATTAAAATCTTCACCTGGACATAAGAAAATCACATAAATTTCAAGTCTCTTGCTCTATACGTGGACGTAAAATTTTACAGGGAGCTGTCCTAAAATGTGTGTTTATGAACAGATCAATCAATACATCTGACCTATTACCTGCAAGGGCTTGTCATGGGTACTATTTCAGGTTTACAGCCTTTCAGCATGAGAGCTGTATTGATTGCTGGCTTTCAGGAACACTTCTGGAGTAAAGACATGAGGGAAGGTGTGTATATGTGTGTGTGTGTGTGGGGGGGGGGGGGGGGGGGGATGTCAAGAGCTGGTTCATCTTCTGTTAATGAAGTTTTGGGGATTTTATTCTGACGTTTGGCAGAAACACAAGGGCAATAATGTGTGTCACAAAATATACTCTGAAGTTTCTGTCAGGCTTTCCCTTGACCTTGCAGTGTTTACAAATCGACGTAATTTGAAATTGAAATCTTTCGTTTTTCTGGCCGGCAATGGAAAGCTACCAGAGTTCTAAAAAGGATGAACCATAAAGCACACTAAAAAACAAAAAAAAAAAACAAAAAAAAAAAGTTTGAGGTGTCTTGCATTCTTCAAAAAGAAAAGGTCTATGTAGCCTGACAGTTTGAGTACAGTGTGCCACTCTCCTCTGTAGTGGAAACTAAAACATTGCATCCTTACTGTCCATGCTCATTCCCTTTCAGAGAGGTTCTGAACATGAAGCTGCACACTTCAGAACAAATGCTGTTTTGAGTCATCATGGGATCCAGACATTTTGATTAAATCAGACCCAGTGTGTCTGAGGCATCACGGTCAGAAGGATGCTTACCTGTCCGGAGAAACGCTGAGCAGTTGTGTGCTGTCTGACTTGGCTGACCATGTTAACTTTCACATCACTGATTCCCACAGATGAGCAGTTTGTGTTTGAAGTTGCTGGGCAATAACAATAATGGAAGAAAAAACAAACAAACAGAAGAAGCAACCCAGCGTAGCACATTAGTGTGTTGTTTGCCGTGGGCCAGTTCACCAAGCATCACCTGTCTGTCTCTAAAGATAAATTGGCATTAGCAAATATGAAAACCACTGTGTGTTGCAGTCTTTTACGAAGCTTCACTATTTTTTCTCCCTCATATTTGAAGTAGTTTAGCAGCAGTTGGCTGAGTTGTTTAACACACACACACACAAAAAGAAGGACTTAGCAAAATGTCCTTTGAGTATCCAAACTCACACCTGACCGTGACTCCCAAAAATATAAAAGGAAAGGAATATTCCTATATGAAAGGAAACGTAACATGATGATGCTGTGAGCAACTGCTGAAAACTACAACAGAAAGAATAAAGAATAGTAATACCAGTCAATGCCACGGCTGTCCACTTCATAAAAATAAAACTGAAGTTGTCATCAATCAATTGTATTTTTACTCCCATTAGAAAACCTGCGATGCAGTGCCAATGTACCACAGAAATAAACATCCCAAACAAGCTCAAAAGAGGTTCTTCAAAGGATCTGTCAAGATAAATGGGTGGATGAGGGAAATGAGTCTGACTGAGAGGGGCGGATGGGGGGAGTTTTCCAAACAAGTGGTACTAAAATGTTATTTACATTTGCGAGTGTTTACCTTTTCTTGTTTGGTGTGCAGTGCAAGCTGCAAACTTTTTTCCGTCTTTCACATTCCCTCTGGGTTCAGACTGAAATGACAACAGTCTCTTTGTACCCTCTTATAGCTAGACTTATATTCACACTCCAGGTATGGAAAATGCATAGGTATCATTGATCCTGAAAGTTAATTTGTCACATAAGAAAGAGCATTTTGTAAACAAAAAGAATTGATAAATAGTGATCAGGTTTAATAGGCTACTGAAACTTTACTCCTGTTACCAAATGTAATCATCATTGTACAGATAACACTATCCATCTTTTAATTCCAACTCTGGACAAGATGTCCTTGAAAAACAAAAGTAAAACTCCCTCCATTCCAACTTTCTCATCTGCTAAGGAAGTTTGTGAAATACAAATCCAAGGTTCCACGCACGAGTGGGGCTTATGGTGAGACTGTTTTGCCAGACAATGAATTATTGATCATAAAATGTAGCTTCTTAAGAACTGAAACCATCAGATGCATCATGAAGGTTTTTTTGGGTTTTTTTTAATCTACTGTTTCTAATGAGTAGTATGGTGTTTGTGTTGTGCTAAAATGTATCTTTCCCCTTGAGTATAAATGGTTTAACTAAACACATAACTAAATTTTTTATTAAAAGAAAAAGGGGCCCATACTGCTGAAGTTATGCCTTCAGTTAAAATAGTCTGAGCAAGACTACTCCAAAACATTTTAATCATGGCTGTAATTGATAGGGAGGACCATCTCTCTGAATTAATGAATCCAAAAGGGACCCTTTGATGTGAGCAGGACTGTGACATTCAGATTTGTGCTTGACTGAGTCTGAACCAGATAGCTCCTAAGAAATAGCTGACTTTGGCATTGGCTGGCCTTCATCCATCACATTTGATATCAGACTACAGACAGGTAGATTAATACCACTGATACAGATCCTAGTGAGATCATGCAGGGGAAGCATGTCTTTACTTTAGGTCAGCTTGTGGTACTTGGTTTGAATTAAATCTATAAGTTTAATAATTACCATGTGCATATCTGCTTAAATAACAGTTATCTATTTCAATTTCTGTTTTTGATTGCTAAATAATTTAATTACCACAAAGTCTCTATGCTAAAGTACAAGGGTTTCTGTACAAACTCTATGGATCTCTAGAAAGACATTTTCTAAAATGCAACAAAAACCTAAATCTATCATTTATACATATGTTTGAACCTTTATTAACTGATACTATTACAAACTAAATGATTTTCAGTGTCTTCACTGACCAACTCCATTGTATTGAGAAAATATAATCAAATTAAGAAACCATACATCATCCTTCCATTTTATTTCAACTTTTGAATAGTTTGAGAACGATTTTGTTAGATCGAGTCTGCTAGATCTGGACTGCAGGCAGGCCAGTCTGGCCGACACACTTTGTTTCCATGAAGGCATTCTGATATAAGTCACGTAGGATGAGGTCTGACATAGTCCTACGGAAATCATCATGGACCTCCCAGGAAAAGACATTGCCTTGATGGAAACATCTCTCTCCAAAATTCCAATATACACCTCTGCATCAACAGTGTCTTAACACTGAAATAACTCATCCGTTCCACAGACAGTGATGCACCTTTATACTGTCACAGACGCTGGCTTTTCCACCTTTCACTGATAACAGTCTGAGTGACCTTTCTCATCTTTACATCCAGAAACAGACATCTATTCTTCGGAAAAAGTATTTGAAATGCAGACTACTCTGATCGCAAAACAGATGTCATGGTTTTCATTGAGGTCAAGGGTTTGGTTTTTTTTGTTTTTTTTAGTGTGATGCCGGCATCAAAGTCTGGATTTGTATCGGTTTTCCAGATCCAATTCAGTTTCTCAGTACAAACAAAAAATTATTTTGTTTGTTAAATAATTACTGAACCAAAATAACACTTCACTAATGTAAGTTTTTGCTGCATTTTAGAAAACTTCTGGACATGGAATTTGTAGTTTCTGAGCAGCCTGTTTGACAGTGTGATGGTTGATTTGAATGCTATCTGTTTCATGTGTTACTGCAGTAAATCACAGTGGCCGTCTTTCACTTACGTCATCAGAAAAATCATTCAACCTTTAGAATACAAAAATATCCACTGCATGAAAAGAGGGATTTGTGGATGTATGTGGCCCCTTACATGTCCGCATACGTTAAGCCCCTGCATTTGCGGTGGTAAAAGTGAAAACTTGGCCCAAGTTGTCGCAAATTGACCTGGCAACTGCTCCCCCATGCCCCCCTCCCCTCCCCTACTTAGGAGAGCCTTTATGTAAATGCCAGTGATCAGGTCAGGAGCTGCCACAGTCATTTTCAAGTGGGGTGGGGTGAGGTGGGGGGTGGGCAGGCCTGTTTCTACACGTTCATCACCATCACCTCCAACTCCAGCCAAGTTTGTTGCTGTGTTGTCTTGAAAAAGAAGAGGTGCACGCTTTTTGTGGGCAAAATTCAAGGATTCAAGGATTCAAAGGTTTATTGTCATATGTGCAGTTAGAAACGTGTTTCCCTGAACAATGAAATTCTTTTCTTTGTTGCCCGCACTGGATGTCCAAATGTATAATAATAAAGATAAGATAAAGATAAAATAAGCATGCAACAGCAATATTCTAAAAGGTTTCTTAAATAAAATAGAAATATAGAAATAAAAATTTAGAAATCTGGCCTGTATACATAATGTGCAGTAGTGCGCTCAGTGTTTTATTGTGTATGGCTTAATTCGGTGTCACAATGGTCACAATATCGCCGAGGTCTTTTCTTTGTCCTTGCAGAGTCCATTTTTGTGTCAAAACAGTGCAAATTGCCAGCTGTGGTCAGACAACATTAAATAGCAAAAGGACGGGAGGTTGTCTCGCGAGTATTCCGTGTAATGACGTATACGCATATGATTGGTGGAGCTTAACGGCTCGCATAAGCTCTCGTTCAATCACGTATGAGAAACATTGTGTCGTGCAGTGTAAACAAAAAGTTTAAGGAGCAGATCTGGCGGCAACAAGGCAGACAGAAATCGCTGAGGTCCCGTGCTGTGAAAGCTGCCCTGGTTTGCGGAATACAATGGCTGGAAGACGACTTGCTTTCAACTCCCCAGCAACTCTCTGCGGGTCTACAGGTTTGTGTGTTTTTTTTCTACTTGCACATGACCATTTGATTGTTTAATTTTAGTCTTGTTGACACTGTACAGCACTTGGGACAGTTCTCGCTGATTTTAAATGTGCTGTATATTAAACTTACTTACTCACTTGCTTACAGGCAGATAAAATGAAAGTCCTGTTGAATGCTATGACCGGGATGTCTCGTATGGTGGCCAGCACTGTGGATACGGTCGTGGAGAGGGTGCTGGAGGGAATCGACCAGAGATTCGCTAGGTTGGAGGCAAGATGGCCGTCGAGAACGGACTGGAGTTACATTCCAGAGAAGTTGAAGAGCGCAAGAGAAGGCGGATACAGAATCCGAAAATCGCGGTAAGAGTAGGTTGTTGACTGTGGCTTTAGGCTAAACTCAACTTAATTGTGTCCATCACGTGAAAACCAGTGTGAGTTGCTTTATTTAAAAAAATGAATTTCGTGTTTTCAATTTATAGGAAGCAGTTCGCCGCCTGCATAACTCACCGTGGCATTATAATCCAGGTCAAGGGTAAGAATAAGTGAATGTTCTCCCAATATCTAGTTGAGTTGGACCTGATGTTACGTTACGTTACGTCAATGCAGTTTTTTTTTATTAACCATAGGCCTATTGTTTTTACAGGCTACTGTCACCTCACAATATGGATGTAACGAGTCGCTTGAAGGAGGCGGTGTCAAACAGTCCGAACTTCAGAGAGGTAGACGGGGACACTATCGAGGGTGAGCGGCGCTGACTTTTACCACGGCTGGCACTGACACTTTTAAGCACTGGTCATTTTATTCATTCCTCTTGTTTTTTTTTTTAGCTGCGTGACGGACCTGTGTGCTGTGCTACAGGCGCGTCTTGAAGCCAACCCGAAATACTCTGTCTCACCACAGAAGAGTGAAAGAGAGTAAGAACATATACGCTGTCAATATGACTTTCGTTACTTTATAGACAAGTTGTCAATATGCTGTGCATGGATAGACTATGTTTTGATTATTTATTGGTTATTCCAACAGCTCCCAGAAGCCAGCTTCTGATCCAGGATGAGGACGTCTGACAACTCCCGCAGAACCTGCAGGGACCGGAGTAATGCGGATTCCAAACGGTGGCGTTTAGGCTTATTGTGTATATTGTAGGCTACAGCAGTGTGTGTGTATAAAGTTTTCAATTCTTTATTATCAATATGGTTCTTATTACAATGTAAGCTATGTACATTGTGTGGTGTGGCAATAAAAGCGCTTTAAAAAAAAAAGTTTCCTTTTTCATTTCCTCAATAGATTCACGTCATTCATGCCTGCATTCATAGCCTAGTCATAGTGCAGCTTATAAGAATGACGTGAATACATGAAGTACACAAACATCCCAGGAATATTAGTAATCATAATCACAATTATTAATCATAATTGCTGAGTGATATGCCCATATAAAGTATGCATATATTAACCTTATTGGTCAATGGGCGGTCAGCTTTACAGGAGCTTTTTTATGTAATCACGTGCCTTTTTCGTCCAATACCAGCGAGGCCAGTGAGAGGTCCAGGCACTCTCACAGCGGGGTGCTAATCGCTGGGCCATTAGCACCCCGCTGTGAGAGCCCGCCGCGAGTCGGGTTCGTTTCCGACGATTTTCTCGCTCAACAAACTTAGGCTACGGCTACACGAAAACGAAACGAGGTTTTTTTTTAAAACGGGTACGAAAATTCTTGCGACCACACGGAAACGCGCTGCTGTCCAGACGAGAACGATGAAACGATGCAGTACACACGCCACTGTGTCACGCCACGCTGTGAGACAATAGAGAAGTGTTAAAATTGGCTCACAGCGTCAACGTGTGACTGACGCAAAAACGTTTTCGCTGTAACAATGGAAACGAAACGAGGCCGTTTTCAAACTTTCCCACTCTGGAACCCGTTTTCAAAAACTATCGTTTTGGGGTAGTGGGAACGCCGGCTCCGTGTGGCCGCGACAGCGAAACGATAAGAAAAAGTATCGTTTACAGTGAAAAACGTTTCCGTGTAGCCGCAGCCTTAAAGTTTGTCTGCCTGCAAGCGCCCAGGTGCGTCCGAAAATTAGGCAAATTCCTGGATGTTCACTGCCGTCCACAGTGACACAAATCCCTCTTTTCGTGCAGTGATCCCTGACCTATATCGAAAATATATTGCTCACAGAGAAATGATAGATCATGCAGCTGCTGGACACATCTGTAAAGTTTCAGTAATGTGCATACTATCAATTGAAAAGAAGAGGAAAAATGCCTCCCATCTACCAGGCAGCTGTCTTAACAACCTCGAACTGAGACTTTTTCCCTTTTCAGACCAAGTAGGTCACACATGTTGACATGGGGATTCATATTGGTGCAGTGGTGATAAAAGTCAGGAGCAAACTAAGGCTAGTAACTTCAGAGGAACTTTTTAAATATCAGCCTTAGCTCAGCTTATGAATTACTTATGTTCCTTATTTTTCAGAAAGAAATGCTGAACTAAGGAATGAATATCATTGGAGTTCTCTCTGTCATTTAAGTAAGGTGGCATAGTAATAACAGATGAAGTGGAAAGTGAGATTTCTATTATTTCATGATTCAAGATGATGAAATTCGCTGTTGGCACGGGCAAATGAAAACTGCAGTGTTTTCTTGCTTCCCTTGGTCTCTTAAGTAAGGTTAAGGGAGCGCACTCAAGGATTACTCCTGATGCAGCTAAAGACAGATGGTAATAGGACATGACCTCAATAAGTGCTGAAAGCTGAGGGTGTTGTGACTGCAAAAGAAATCACGAAGCATTGGAGAGAATTCTGCGACCAACTGAAAAATAAACACGACTAAATTGACTGAAGAATGTATATTTTTACATGGTGCTAATTTGGTCCATGCTCTGTGCACAAGCACAATTATTCATCGACAGGTGTGCCTCAGAGAGATTTGCCAGACTACTGGAGCAGGTCAGAACAAATACAGTAAATGTACTCAAATTGCTCTTAAGGGGGACTTGCATCATGAGCTGGATGAGGCTTCATGGTTCTGGACTTGCTGTATGTTAAGGCAGAGAGCATTTTGGCATGTTTAAGAGAGTTTGGCAGCACTGTGCACCGAATGGCCTTTGGGAGAACCACATGCTCAGACAACATGGGCATGAATCATTGCAAAGATAGACCTCTGCTCTCTTATTGGCAGAGATTTATGTAGAGTCTGTCTGTCAAGTGGGATAGAAAGGTGACCTTCATGCTCAAAGCCTCCAACAGAACAATCATCCTGAACATGAACAACACTGTGTGCGTATTCAAAACATTGCTGCCAGAGTCAAGCGGTGCAGACCATATTTTAGCTCAATGAAGATCTTCCCAAGCAATGATTTCAGCATTTCCCTACATCTTGTTTCAACCGAAAGAAAAAAAAAAAAAAAGAAAGAAAAACTTATCCAAATAAATTATTCATCCTATGATTGGCCTCTTTGAGGGACTACGATCCTGAAGGGATCCTGACCTGTCAAAGCTGATCTGTTTCAAGTGTCAACATGGCCACAAAGGTGCCCTGAACTCTCAGTGGTGAGAGAAGTTGGCAAGAAAGAGGGGAAGATTTACCACAGGAGATGGAATTTAACAGTGCAGCATAAGCTCAATTTATCATTTGTGCATTATTCTGCCCTGTCCTCGAAGAATAGGGGGTAAAAAAAAGAGTCACAGTGCTTCTTCGATTAATGACCCTTCTAAAGTGCATCCAAAGGCATAAAAATGTTTTTCCTCTGCACGCTTCTCTTGCAAATAAAAATAAAAAGCATCTCTTCTTATATTCTCTGTTATCTGTAGTTTGTCAGTATAATTGCCACATTTTCTCTATGCATGGTTATAACCCAGAAGTTATTTGAACCTTTTTTCCTCGATGCATCTCAAAGATCAATGCCATTCTATTCTGTAACTGTCCACATTATATTGACTTGGTTAGTAGCTGCAATGGTACAACATTAAAGGTATGGCAGAGAGAGATGTGCAGCACTCTGGACTTCATGGTTAAATGAAACAGCTGCTAGCACACCTGATAGATACACCCATTCATCCATGAAACCCACCACACACTGTCAAGTGTCAAATTGCACACCAGCTGGAGAAAAAAAAATAAAAATCTGGAAAAACTTGGAAAAATTTTTTTTTTTTCTTTAGCGGTGTGAAGATTGAAAATTGTCAGCATGAGAAGCGGCACATTCATTTGTGATATTTGTCTATAGCCTGGTATATCTGTTATAACGTCGCTAAAATTCCACACTCATCCGATACCTGTCTTTTGCAGATTAAGCTTGATGGTATTTATTTTATTCTTTGTTATAAACCTCTCTTATTTGCTATTTCCAAAAAAATATATATATTTTTTCTTTAATGCATCTTAATTTAATCTCTGTCAACCCACAATCTTTTAGGTCCCTGCAGTTTAACCTGATTAACCTTCCCAGCAAAATTTGGGATTATTTCCAGAGATGGCAGTTCATCACACTCACGAGCAGGAGGTGCTGAGGGTGAGAAGCTTGTGAGGAAGGAATTCTGCTGCCAATTATCAATTGAGAGGAACATAAGGGCTGCACTGTTGCAGATTTTGCAGGGGGCTTTTTTCCCCTTGCAGCTCCTGACACAGAGCAGTTTTGCTCATTTATCTGTTTAATCAAAGCTCTGTGCAATATCACTCTTTGTGACTTGGTGTGCTTGATCAAATTGCTTTGTCTGAAATTATGTTAATTGTTGTTATGTTATGAGTGACATTAATGAGGTTCAGTTGTTTAGGCTTGGTGTAAATTCAAATTAAGCTAATCATACATGTTTACTGGAGATTGGATTTATTCTTAGTGTTCTAAATAATATATCAAATTAACAAAGTAAGACAAAGATGAAACTGGTAGGAAAAAATGGCCAATTTTAACATAACAACATTTCATAACGGTTTCCACAGCCATCATCCTTAAAATTTAATGAGCTTGGATGTGGCTCTACTTTAATTTTACTACTAAACTAAATTGCTGTAGGCTACCTGAGAGGATGGTTCAGTGCTCATGCAGGTTCAAGTCCTATGAATTGACATGGACACATATTGTGCTGTTCAAACTATTGATATCTCATATTACATACTGTGTCGATCTTGTTATATTTGCCCAAGAGAGTGGCCCTGGGGACATCTAGGGCACATTGTAGGGCTGGGCGATATGGACCAAAAGTCATATCCCGATATATTTAGGTTGAATATCGATATACGATATATATCCCAATATTTTTTCCGCAAAGTGAGAGCTGTGATATGAAATGCTCAGTCAAAGTCAAAGCCAAATACGAGTAGATTTATTGAAAACTCACTATAAAATGTAAACATAAACACTGTATAACAAAGCTCCGTAAGGTGCACATTTAAATAAAAAAAATATCTTAAATAAAATTGGCCTATAAAATAAAATAGGTAAATCTTTTTCTGAGGGCAGCATTTATATATAAAGAGATAACAAAATAAAGTGCTCAGTTTAAGAAAAACGTTTTTAAACATCAGCTTGAGATTACCTGTTTCCGATATTTGAACTAATATCGATATATGCGATATGGTCTAATTCCATATCTAATTTAAAAATATATCGATATATCTTAAATATCGATATATCGCCCAGCCCTAGCACATTGCATGGCAAAAAGTACAGTAATGAATAGCAGCAACTATGGATGGATGCTGAACTCATGTTGCCTCACTCTCCTGACAGGAAAGTTATGTAGTTGTTGTAAACATCCCATTTTCTATCAGTGTGTCTGGTATATTTCAGTTCTGTGATGGTGTTATGACCCAAGATGGAGGTCATGAAGGCTTCTTTTCATTTGCAGCTATGCTATTCAACCATACATTGGTGTAGCCCACAGAGTTCAACGTTTAGACATATTGTTGCCAAGGTTTCTTCAAATGTTAATATGATTATATTTCAACAGTTAGCCTTGGATTGGATAAAGTCAGTACCTCTCTTGTGTACACAGTAAACTTTAGTTGCTGGGGCAAGTAGCTGATTTGATTCTCTGAAGCAAAGGGGAAAATGATGGCCAGTTGAAGTGGGGGGGGTCACATACAACTAAACCTAGTCTTCAAACCATGTAATGTCAGCCACCAAAACGACCAAGAAGTGAATAAGGAAACTGTGTGTCCATGCTGTGTGTGATTTCACAATGGATGTTTGACAGAAACAAGCTTAACAATTTGCTCTGAAAAGCATTTCACATCCATGCCCTGTCTCTTGAGTCTGTTATGATATTGCAGAGTGGAAACATCAAAGGTTCAAATGAAATTCTGTCCCTCTAGACAGTACTCTTTTCGTCATGCTCTATGCCATGTTTGTTGTATGTTTCTTGTTGTTGTCTTCCAGAGGTTTCCCTTCACACTGTTCACCGTGTACCGATTAGCTACAGCTCCATGCTGACACCTCATCAACAACTTCTCTCCTTCCATCTTACTAAATATCTAACATGCTGGCATTCACACATTGCAACCAAAGATTAACCACCTATTCGTCTTCAATCTAGGGAATTTCCCAAAGACAACATTTGTATACAACATGAAAAGGCTTAATGCCTTGACACCTGAACTTGATGGAGCCATGCTAGCCGTTTTCTCCTACTACCAATCTTGAAGCTTGGCAAAAACTAACCAGGTACCAACTACAGCACGATATTTACCTGTATGGGTAAGAAAGGAGAAAATAATGAAATGTGAAACTATGCGTTATTTGATGTATATACAACACATATTTTAACACATATTTTAAACCGATGTCAAACACAATATTTATAGCCTAAAATAATTGCCAATGTACCCCTCTAGATAGGCTTGTGATATAGATAGAATGCTTAAATGCAAAAGAATGAAAGTAAGCAGAAAACTCAGATGATGAGAAAAATCATAATTTTGTCTGAAATCTTCAATTTCACTTTAACCCATTAAAACCAAAGGTTAGTCATCATTTTAAAGAGACATTAAAATTTTCTATATTGATTTAAATCTCGATTAGTCATAGTCCGTGATTAGGAATAAAACCCAAAGGTTTAGGCTTTGAAATTGTTTTATTTCAAACTTATTGTTTCCTCAAAAAATGAGAAACAAATGTTTTTGTAGAAAATAATGCCTCTGTGAAAGATTTCTGAAAACACCAAGGTTTTAGGGGGCTGTTAAAGTTTTAGATTGTTCCTTAGAGGACTCTGTAAGTCTCAGTTGGTTAATATGTTTCCAGTCATGATGCAGTTTTAGCTCCGTTGGTAAGATATTACATAAGTTGATCCCTAAACGGAAAAAGTCTAAATTTACATATTGGAGTGTGTTGATATCTGTTTAACTTCCTGGGGCCAAACCAAAGGGAACATAAAACATATGTCTCTTTGCTTTTGCTAGATTTAAAAGGTAGACATAATAGAAAAAATAAATAGAAACAGCTCTCGACCACATTTAGTGATAGAAATATTATATTTCTATTTTGAGTGAACAGCCTGATCAGATCTATGAACAACTGGCTCATCTCCAAATGCACAAACAGTTAGTCACATTAAACATGTATGCTTGGTGTCAAGAGTTTTTCTTTTTTAAGTTCTGATTGAAGAGAACACCAGAGGGAAAAGTTTAATATTGTAGCGTAAAGGTGAAGGGTCAGTTGCCATGAGTACAACCCCACCTTCTCTATTCTATACATATAAAATATTCAGCTAACTGGGAAAAAAAAAAAAAGAAAGGTGCCTCAGTGACATCGAGCAATACAAGCTGCTCTCTGTGGCTCTACCTGAAAGCCATTGTGTGTGACAGCACCTAGAAACCTTTTGAGGTACTAACTGACCCCCACTATTACTCCTGGACAGGTCGGTCCTTCATCAGACAATGAACTTGATCAAAACCAAGACAATGTATCTATAAAAGTACCATTTTTAATGCAGATCCATTGGTTCTGCCACTGAAATACTGCACATTTTGGGAGGTAAATGCAACTTTAGATTGCTGCATGAGGTTGGAGCTTATGATGCATCTAGCTGGCACTTTGGACTTTGCATTGTTGATATTCTGAGACTGCTTTGCCATAGCGCTGAAAATAAGAAAAGTGGAGTGCTTAAACTGTTTTGTGCCTTTCAAAAAGTCATTGTGTTGCCTCAGCAGGTGTCAACAACACAAAGCAAAAGAGAAAGGATTGATTTGTGCTTTACTGTAAATCAATAGCAATCGACTGTGGTTGAGCACTTAAAACACATTTCACTCCACAGAACACATCAGGGGGAAGGGAATTAGTAGCAGTAGGTTGTCTTTGTGTTTATGTGTTGAATTATGACGAGCGATGCTTAACGTTAAGCATTGCATTAATGGTGGATGTTTTAAATGCTCCAGCTTACAGAAGGTTTGTCTTTGTTTAGAAAATGAACTGTAATTTCAGAAGCTTTGACTTTATAAACAGTGAAGAATCAGTGAACGACTTGTGTGTGTGTGTGTGTGTGTGTGTGTGTGTGTGTGTGTGCTTTTTTGATAAAAATATCTAACAACCTGAAGCCTCACTGATTTCTCTCCAACATGAAACAACACTAAAATGACAAACAAAAAGTGAAAGGGCATATATAATTTAGTTTTACTCTCAAATGACTTGTGGTTTGATATGATTTGACTGAACGATAGGCAAACAGTGCTTCAGCCGTTTCAACTCATTTACACTTTACATAAAAGTTGCTCACATAGAAGAACCATAAAATGTTTGTCAGAAAATGTAGGATCACATTGAAAATAGAAAAAGGCTGACAGAAAAAAAACTTAAAGATAAATGTGAAATTTGAAATGAACACAAAAGTCAGGAACTTTGCAAAACTTTCAAAGTTAGAAATGACAAATGGATACAGTTTCTATTTTCCCTAATTGCGCCGGTTAAGTTTTTTGTTGTTTCAGCACTCCTATGAAGAACTTCTGCAATTAAAAGATCCAAAAAACAGATAGCTCTGATAAGATGTCCTTGGCAGCAACAATGACCATCTTTGATCTCTGTATGCTGCTCTCATGGTGGAACAACTGGAAGTAGCTTGTTAATTTCACAGTCCTGTCTTCCTTCAACATTCATCCGTGTTGATTAATCTCTGGCAAGACCCCCACCGCACTCCTTTTTTCATATTATAGTATGTCCTTTTTCAACAGGCTTACAAGCAAGCTGGCCAGCCTGCCTGCATGAGCCTGCCGATGTTTATCATGAGCTCATTAAGGCACAAAATGGCTGCCAACTCTCCCTACTAGCCATTTTCTGACACAGTTTAACTTCCAAAACACTAGTGAGGATTTCAACACCCATCTTTCCTGACCATACAACCATAAAGAATCCTTCTCATGTAAAATATACCATATCTGCTTTCCTTTTTTGGCTTTTCTTTAAATACGTTTCAGCGATCGCATTACATGTTTAAGTCATAGCTAAACAGAAAAACAAATCTCCATCCTGCCTGGTACTTCAAAGCTAGGACTGAATTGTTGATGTTGCCGGCAAAGTGATCAAATAGACTTTTGAAACGAACAGGCTTTCTGTTCAGGATTCAGATCACCCAGCATCTAATTTTAGCTGTTTAGAGAGAGCTTCGGAGAGGCTTGTGGCACCATTCGTTTTGTTGTTATGCATTCATCAGAAGGATGTATTCTGGCAAAATATTTATTCACTGTGTAACATCACCATAATTTGATGAGCACTTATGTAGGGGCCATATTTGCACAGCACAATTTCCTCATTTACAGTAAAGTGATGCTCTGTATCTTGGTGATTTGAATAAAGTTGATATTTCTGTTGAGTTTGTCAACAACGTGGCATTAAATTATATATTTAATGTGGACATCTATCAATTGCAACATGACTTAAAATGAGCCTTCTTGTCAAATCAAAAACAGAGATAGGCTTAAAGTAAAGTTATATTCATTTTTCTATTTTCCAAAGCAAAACTACAAATCAGTATTTCATAAAAGAATGATGTCTGTGGGCTGCTAGAGATGGGTGAAAGAGACTGTATGAAAAGTTTCTATCGTTGAAAGAAAAATAACATTCCAACAAATCCTCAGGCCTGTCTGGATGTGAGACATTCTGTGTGCTTGAACATTGCTTTTAAGTGGTATCATCCTTTTGAGATGGCGCATGCTGCTTTGTCTTGGGGTCTGAATCTGCTGCAGATAAATGCCAAATGCCAAGACTGCAGGTATAACAAGAAAAGCAGAGTTGGACCTTTCACTTAGGTTCAGACAGAACCAATATCCCTGAGCATTTCAACAGGGTGCTGGCGTAAATAAAAATGCTGTAGTGGAAATATATTTCCGAGGGAACACAATCTGGAACAGAAGAGGGGACACCCCCTTTCAGTGCTCTTGCTCGCTCGCTAGTCTGCCTGTCATCCTTCTTCAGCCCATCACAACAAAGAGGAGGCCATTCCATATTCGACTCCAATTGTCTTGTGAGTCATTACATTCTGCTCAACATAGGGCCCATTTCACTGCTGACACGGCTTGCTGTCACCACTGAATCGCATTGACATTCACAAAGTCATTCTCCACTGGGACTCAAGTCTTTACATCTGTGTGTTTATGTGTGTGTGTGTCTGAAAGACACAGCATGATTGTGTCAATTTTGAACTTATCAGTAAATGGGTGTACTCAAAAGGTACCTATGATGGCTCCTTAGCAGTCACTCACTGGGGACTGTAGAGCACTTGTGGACTTAATTGAACTATTTTCACAGATGTGCAGTGATATTGCTGGGCATGGTCATTTGTTTGACCTATTGAGCAGCAGGAGACCGTGGGAATACTAACCTGTGGGCCCTTTACATGTGGATGGAGCAACAATTAATCCATTATGCATGAACTTCCTCCTGGGATAGCTAACCAAAACTTGGCCGGAATACGAAAATAGTATTGCAGTGTCTAACCCACTGTACAGAAAAGCATTCAGATAGTCTCATCAACTTAAAAAGACAGCATAATCAATCTAAAGGCTGTTCTGCACTGATGGATAATAATCGCTGCAAAGTGATACAAATGTAAGGATATTACAGTTGATACAGTGTTAATTTGGAGAAAGTACCTTCTCATAAAATGTTTCATAAAGCACTAAATGAATCACTTGTAAAGTCTGGTAAGTAACTGAGATCCCTGTTCCATCAAATATATTTTAACTTGACTTCAAACTTGACCCTTCCCCCAAAACTGGAGAATCAAAGGCTCTTAAAAAAAATGAAGTCAGCTTGCATGGTTCTACCAGAATCATGAGAACTCACCTACTAAACCATCACCAAAATTATGTGCTTCAGGAGCAAAAAGAGCAGACCGAAACACAATAAAAAATTACTGGTTTTGTTGTAGCTAAACGCTCATGTGACGGCAAACAACAGGATCAAAATACCGCTTTGGTGTTCTCATCGTCTACTCAGCCAGAGGTATCCCCCGAAATGTGCAATAGCTTCCTGCACTTTTTCATGAACAAGGTTACTACTGCAAGGGCTCTCATCTCCACTCCTGCATCTGACCCCTCTGACCCTGTTTCTTGCTTGGCTGTTTTTGAATTGTTTGAGCCTGTGTCTCTGAAGGCCTTAGAGGATGTGGTTGGCCAGATTAAGCCATCAGGTTCTCCCTGTGACACTGTCCCGCCTCACTTTTTTAAAGAGGTCTTCCCTAGTATCGGGCAGTCGGTTCTGGACATTATTAACAGCAGTCTGTCTTCTGGTGTTGTCCCCCAAAGTTTTAAACATGCTGTGGTGCAACCCCTGCTTAAGAAACCCAGTCTTGATCCTGGTGTGCTTGACAATTTTAGACCCATCACCAAGCTTCCTTTTATTTAAAAAATTTTGGAAAAAGTTGTTTATACTCAACTAAAATCATTCCTGGATGAGCATGATGTCCAGGGGTCCGTTTCACAAAGCAGGTTCAACCAACTCTGAGTGTATTCCTGATCTCTGAGTTGATCTACTCTGAGATAGAAAACTGTGAGTTTTCGGTTCCAGAAACGCTGATTTGAGTGAGTTTAATCATCTCTGAGTAGGTTCACCTTGAGTTTTGCGTGTGCGCCACAACTTTAACCCTCTGGAGTCTAAGGCCTTTTCAGAGACTTTGAGGCAGTTGTCACCACCTTGACATTTTCAAGTATTTCAACTAACTGTAAACATCTATGCAAAAGTGACACATATGGTTGTATTCGGAAAAGCCTAACAAAAAACAATATGAGAGTGAAGTGAATGTAATACAAACAAGTTTTATTTAAATTGAGGGGAAACACAACTGTACAAAAAAACAAGTTTTAGAGGTCTTCAAACAGTGCAAGAAAACACACTATAAATATATCTAGCCAAGACTTTTGAAGGTTGAACCTTGTAAACAAAAGTGTTGGCTGCATAAAAGTAAAAAGTGCAGTCAGAGATGTTTTTTGTTTTCACACAAACTGTAAAAAAGTAATTGTAACTCCAGTCAGTGTCTCTGTTAGTTGAATACAAATTAGATGGGTGTGTAACACCCCTAATTGCCCCCACCCCCCTGTGACTCTCCATGTGATAATTGTCTGTCACTGGCAGGACATTGCTGCCTTCCCCCACATGCTGGCTGAATGGGGCGTGTTCTCACCTGTGAATAGCCACTCAATCACCTGGTACTTTACATGTGAATAGCGATAGGTGTGGCCGAGGAAGCTGCTGCAGTCAGAGTACAGAAAATCCAAAGATTTCTGTTCACTCTCTTTAAAAAGGGCCAGCTATATAATTTATTTTAAAATATATATATTTGAAAACTAGAAGTTTCAAGGTTTTTAATGGTGTCACTTATATGTTTGAATGACAAAAACTCACAGAGTTACAGATGTGTTTTTGGAGATGTGTCAAAACCCCAGAGTGTTAAAAATCCTGCATCAATGGAGCCCCAATTCGACGAGTCACCATGGCAACGGGGAAGAGGAGGGGCTACGTTTTTCACCAACCTCGAATTGGAAATCTTAATGCGCTCATACGGCGAGTTTCAATACTTTTTTAGAAATAAGTGCAACACCGTTGCAGCAGCAAAAGTGTAAGTTTAAATGTAGTCCTTTGCAATCACAATATTATTACAGGGGAAACTGCTTGAATGGTAGCCCATTCATTTATTTCATTTAGGTGCAATCTCGCGGGGGAGAAGCGCACTTGGCAGCAGTTTAAGATGAAATATAAAAACATTGTTCAAACAGGTGAGACCTCGGCATGGAGGCTCATTTTGATCATGTTTTACACTGTAAAGTAAATATTAAGTGGCTATTTGACTGTGCAGTTATTTTATCCCCAACATAATGCTGTTTTCACACACATAAATGTCTTCTCATCTATATCATGTTCTGTTAAATACTTATGCCTATTTAAACTAACACAGACTTCTACGTAAAACGGGTGGTGCCCAGCACTGCCACCTCTAACGGAAGGCCAGTGGCTGATGGAATCCCTGGAGGGAGTCCACCCCCAAGAGACTAGTGTCTTTATAAAATATAATAGGCCTATATATATATATATATCTTTTTTAAGCCTATTCATACAAATATTTATTTGTCTTTTATATCTTTTTTTTCTTTTGTCCCAACAAAATTCTGATGGTGCCGCTCAAAAAGATAATTGTCTGTAAATGCAAAAATCTATGCGCGGTCTGATAACCATCTCCGACGAATATTTATTTCTCTGCGCAATAATGCTGCACTTTCATCCACGGGATCGTTGTCAAAAGGACATGTCATGTTCGTGAAAAAAGTCATCTACTACTGTGCCTAATGGACTTCTAGAAGTAGAAGAACTCGCTCTGCTGACTGAATGAATGAGGAAATCAAATGGCGTGTGTGGCTGAAAGAGGGCGGGGACAGAGAGAAACTCGAGGTTTCTTGAGGAAAACCTGGTCCCGACCAGGTTAGGTTCATCTTTGTGAAACAGGCTAGAGTTACCCCTCTTTCTTGGGGTTGAGTTACCTCCCTTTGTGAAACAGAAAACTCAGGGTTTCCCTCATTTCAGGGTTAATCAACTCAGAGTTTTCACTAAACCTGCTTCGTGAAACAGACCTCAGGAGGTCTTCCAGTCTGGCTTTAAAACACTGCATAGCACAGAGTCAGCTTTATTAAGAGTTTTTAGTTACATCCTCCTGGCGAATGACTCTGGAGACTATATGACTCTTATCCTCCTGGACTTGACTGCAGCTTTCGATACTGTGGACCACAACATTTTGGTGCTTCGGTTGCAGCACCTAGTGGGCATCTCTGGTATCGCCCTGGACTGGTTCAAGTCCTATCTGGCAGACAGAACCATGTGTGTAAGCCTTGGTGCTTCTGAGTCCCGCTCTGCTCCGCTGTCATATGGGGTTCCGCAGGGTTCAATTTTAGGGCCCCTGCTTTTTTCTCTGTACTTGCTGCCCCTGGGTTCCATCCTGAGAAAGCATGGTATCTCTTACATAGATTAATCTATGTATTAAGCAAATTTGCTGATGACAGCCAAATCTATGTGCCCCTAAGGAAGAAGGATGCTTTCTCTATTAAACCACTTCTGTTATGTCTTGAAGACATTAAAGCCTGGATGTCCTTGAACTTTTTAAAATTCAACGAGAAGAAGACAGAAGTGATGGTGTTTGGTCCCAGTGGCTCTTGTGAATCCCCTCCTGTTGACTTGGGCCCCTTGGTGCAATACAGGAAGTGAACAGTCACAAACTTGGGTTTTACGATGGACAGTGATTTTAAATTGGACCGGCAAATTTGTGCAGTAGTGAAGTCCAGCTTTTTTTAATCTTAGGCAGATGGCAAAGGTGAAGCCCTTCCTCGCACGCACACACTTTGAAACAGTAATCCACGCCTTCAACACATCTCGGCTGGATTACTGCAAGCACTTTATCTTGGAGTCAGCCAGTCCTCCCTCGCACGTCTCCAGTTGGTCCAAAATGCTGCCGCTCGCCTCCTAACTGGTACACGTAAGAGGGAGCACATTACTCCCATTTTAGCCTCCCTCCACTGGCTGCCTGTCCATTTTAAGATTCTTTAAATGGACTCGCCCCGCCTTACCTCTCTGAGCTGCTCCATCCTTATGCTCCTGCCCGGTGCCTCAGGTCAGCTGATCAGCTGCTCCTGGAGGTACCAAGGGCCAAACGGAAGCTCAGAGGAGACAGAGCCTTTTCCGCTGCCAGTACGAAACTGTGGAACGACCTCCCATTTTACATCAGACAAGCCCCTTCACTGCCCATTTTTAAGACTCATCTTAAAACCCATTTTTTTTCCATGGCTTTTAACCCAGCATGAGACTCTGTTTCTGTTATTGTTTTAATATTGTTGTTGTTTATTGTTGTTTTTGCATTGTTCTTGTGTTTTATGCCTTGTATTTTGTGTTGTACAGCACTTTGTTTCAGCCACGGCGGTGTTAAAAGCCTATATAAATAAAGTTGAGTTGAGTTGAGTTGATCAGTCGACCTCAAAAATCACTTAAAATGTTTTAATGAGGGGTTATTTGAGTTACTGTTGCCTTTCTATCATCTTGTAGCAGTCTGCCCATTCTCCTATGACCTCTGACATCAACAAGGTAGTTTGTCAACACAACTGCGGTATACTGGATATTTTTGTTTTTTTGGACTATTCTCTGTAAACTTTAGAGATGGTTTTGCATGAAAATCCCAGTAGATCAGCAGTTTCTGAAATACTCAGACCAGCCCTTCTGGCAACAACAACAATGTCACGTTCAAAGTCACTTAAATGCTCATTCTGATTTGAACTTCACCAAGTCGTCTTTACTAGATGCCTAAATGCATTGAGTTGCTGCCATGTGATTGACTGATTAGCCATTTGGGTTAACAAGCAATTGAAAGGGTGTAACTAATAAAGTGACCAGAGAGTATATATATATAAAGTATATTTTAGTATTATATAGTATATATTTACATACAACACACACACACACAAGCACGTGTACAATATCAGTTGTAACATTAAATTTAATTTAATTAACATATTATTAACTTGATATTTTATGGATTTATTCAGGCAAAGATTTTATGATGGAGCATCCCAACACAGTCAATGTGGAGGACTGAAACTGCAGTAGTATCAAATAAATGCAAGAATATATAAACAATTTAAAAAAGCAAAAACTGTGCTAATAAATTCTATTACAATACATTTTTAAAAATTCTTGCTAGAATTAATGGATATATTATCAAATAAATTGATATTTCTGCTTTAATTTCAAACTTTATTCAATAAAGTTTGTGTTAATACCCCTACTTTTTTACTTTGCCTTTCAATTCTTAATTTATGTTAATGATTTGATAATGTAGTCATAATTTATCTAAATATTAATTATTTTATCCCTGAGTTAATTTTGGTCATTCTTTAATCCTTTGCACTTTCCAGATTTTATTATGGTATTTTATTGTCATTTTACATTGTATTCACAATTAAATCATTGACTGATTTATTTCTTTGCCGTTTTTCATTTGCATTTTCTTCTTTTCTTTATTTCCCCAAGTCCGTTTATTTGCTTTATCTTTTACATTCCCATGCTTATGTTTTTACATTTCTGTGTGCATTTCTGCTTCATCATACAAATGAGGCGGGGCAAAAAACAATGTGCTTCTTTTTAGTAGCATTCATTGCCAAATTAATTTTTTTTTTTTATTTATTTCAAATTATAGCATTTCATTCTTGTGAAAGAGAAAAAGAAACATTTATTTATACAGTAAGCAAAACAAGACCAGCTAAGAGCCCTGATACCTGCTCAGACCTGAAAGCATGATACAAAGTTCCATTCTGTCGAGCATTAAGAGAACAAGCTAGTTACCCATTATATAAGGCATGTGCCTTATTTTCTCTGACAAGAATGATGTATTTATAAAATCTATTTATAAAAAAATAAAAGATAAACAAGGCAAATCAGATGCAGGATGCCTTTGATCGTGGAGGACATATGGAAAGTTGTAAGTTCCCAGACAATTATATCAAGTTAAGCTAAATATTATGAAATAATCAATTTGAATATATACCAGTGCTATAAAACTTGCACTGTACATGTTGGCAACAAACTCTACTTGAGGATTTAAAAAATATATTTTTCCTAGCCGAACTTATTTACAACTAGCAACAGTCCTTACATTTTAACACTGGCTTCATCTTTAATGTTTAAATGGAAGTATCGAGAAAATGTATGCAAGATCTCTACAATACTTTGCAGAGACAAGAGCTGTCCCACCAACATGATTACTGGTACAGTCTAAGTTACACATTGACTGAGAAGTAATATGAATATATTCTAAAATCTACAGAATGTTTTTGTGCATTTGTAGTGGCACAGAGTGAGGCATAAATCTCAAATGCTATGCTATTTTTGTAAAGGTAATGTTGAGTATTATGGGAAATGAGCTTTCACTATTACAAAGATGACTATTCCCTTTGTTCTGTAATGGTACCATTGCCTGTAGGTGTATGATGTTCCAGAGGAGCCAGGAGGCATCATTAAAAAGTTGAGAATTATCTATGGATCACTATGAAATTTGTCTCCAGTTGATTTACATCTTAACAGTATACTGTATCTGGACATGTTTGACCTATTCCACTGAGCAATGAACATAATCCATGGGGCGTTTTAAAAATGAACTTCAAAGTGAATGGCTTTTTTTTTTTTTTTTTTTTTAAGATATCCTTAAAAATAAATCTCACAGAAGAGTATAAACACAGCAGAGTGAGAAAAGTGTAAGGGTGGGACAGCATTGGGATCATGTGAGTCACTGGAAGTGGCGATGTCTCCTGTAGACAAGGAAGCTAATGCCCTACAGTAGCCAATTAACAATGGGAAAAGTGTTAGTGCTAAGTGACATCTTAGACGTTTTTAATAAAAAATAATATTGTAAGTCTAACTCTTGAGTATTGCTCTTATTGCAGCAAAATGTACAACTTTCAGTAGAGAGCTGTAGATGCTGCCAAGCCTAGTTACATTTATTAAGCTGGGAATTTGTTCAATTAGATGGTTGAAAAACAGTTTCTTTGTTTTATCATCACAATTACTGCCATGGAAAATATGTTCTATAATAATACCAAAGACATCTAGACACTCAAAATGTATTGTGTGGGTTTAAGCAGCATGTTGTTCAAAAAGGAACGTCCAAAGTTTTGGATGGTTCACTGCAAATAATGAAAAGAAAAAGATGTCAGCTTTAGCTTTTAGCAATGTTTCTTCAGCAAGTTTTCTGTGAGACTGAGGAAATTGGAAAGATGCTCTAACTTGTGAACTTCATTGCTATGTTAGCTACAGTTGATGCAACATGAGGTTAACAAGGAGACTGTAGAGATGTTGCTGAATTTCTAAGTGTTTTCTCAGGGATACGCTCTCACAAATCATTCAATATTTTACATTGAATTGAATGTAAGAGTGCAGCTAACCTTTCTTTCGCTCCTATTTTCCTTCAGTATGTTACAGTGTTTGCATTTGTACATCGACAGCTTATGTACTTGTATGAGACCGACTCAGGGCAGCATTACAATCAATCAGACACCCAGTCTTTTTATGCTCCAGCCAGTCTTCTTTGTTTCACTTTCTTGTATAGGTATGTGTGTGTGTGCATTCAATTTACAGACAAGCAGGCAGGTGGCCATTCCAGCAGGGGGATGGGAGGGAGGTTGGGGAAGGTGGCTACTGTGGGTTTGGATGAGGGTTGTGGCTCAGAACTACAGAGAAGAATTATTGTTAGCTCTTGCCATGTCAGCTGTGGCGATGAAGAGGCCAAACAGCTGCAGTCTATCCACCCTCACCATCCTCTTGCTCTTCATCCCTCCTCCCTTCCCTCTGCACTCCCTCCCAACATCAAAGAGAGTCTGTGACACGGCTTCAGCTGAGCTGGCTGGCTGGCAGGAGTTTGCTGCCTTAAGGCCATCTATGGCTTGATACTATATGAACATCCAAGAGTGAAGATGGAAAGCCTCAAACTTTGTTCTTTCATTTTGGTCTTGTTATCTTTCGTCCGGTGCTTTGTCTGCTTGACACACACCAGTGTGCCTCTGGTCCCTTTGACTCTTTTTTTTTTTCTCAGAGATCAGACCACCACAGATTGTTTAATAGCCTCTTGCTGGCATTTCTGGTCAAACTGTCTGAGGGACATGGAGACAGCAAAAAACCTGCCGTGGCAAATGTTTCCTCAGACATTCACCACAGCAGGATTTCTCTAATCTGCATCAAAGAAGCTTGTGAGTGAAATATTCTCTCACTCAACATGCCCATCATGTTCAGCATGAACTACCTTTCAGAAGGACTAGTCATCTGTGGAATCCTGAATAGAAAGTTCGCTATGCAGCAACACAGTAAATTTCTGAAGAGGCCAACTTTGAAGAAGTCTGTGATGACAATGTCAAATTCTGTTGCTATGTGGTTCAAATTGTTGCAGGCTTCTCACCTAAGGGACGGGAGGTCACTGCAATACATTTTGTGAAACAGTGTTTCTCGGAGGTAGCTGCAGGGTTGTTGGACAGTCAGGCACCGGCTGGAAAATTGAGCACCTGTGTAGAATTCTGAAGTGTATATGTATTTATATTTGTGAGTACATTTATGCAAGACTGTACGTATGAGACAGAACATGCAGAATCACTGGAGGACTGACAAGTGAATAGTAAAAATATAGTGCAAGTACACTGAGCTGAAAATTGGAAGTAGCTCGTCTCATGACAAATAGTTTGTATATACCTTGTGTATTTAATGCATTTCATCATCAGTGTGGCTATGTTGAGCTGAAAGTCAGTTTTTCATGGTAACTAAAGCTAAAGTCATAACCTGCTCTGGCTCATTTTATGTTAAAAGATTCTGATTAAATTGTCCAAAAACGCAAAAGACTTCAACTTATTGTTGTCCTTATGTCTCACAGATGATAAAATCAGACTGGAACAATTATATAAATGTTTTCAGGCAGAATACAGAAAGTCGATGTTTAGCATTGTAACAACATCTAAAGCGCACCAATGTTTTACAAATGAATGGTGTGAAATTGCCTGAATACGTTTGGTCACTGTACCACATTTAGATGTTGATCTAATCTGGCCTGTTGATTGCCAAACTCCAATCACCCACATGAAAGGCGCACCCATTACACTATCCAGTCACTAGTACAGAAAAATACATTTGATTTGAAAAAATCTTGTGTTTTACTATGTTTTCCAAAATCATATTCAATGCAAATTATTCCTCCAACAAAATGTCTTAACATGAATGTCTGAATCCCAGGGGGACTAGCCACATCAGGAGATTACTCATACCTTAGGCAATATCCAAACTCAAGAAATCTGATATAACATTTTCACTTCTGAACCTGAAATCGGGACAAGCATGTGTCACTAATTTCTGACTGTGAAAAGCATAACGAATAATGGTCCTGAGATATGTACAGTTCATGTCTATCGCATCTGATAAAACGACATGTTG
This sequence comes from Odontesthes bonariensis, assembly GCF_027942865.1. Lineage (NCBI taxonomy): Eukaryota > Metazoa > Chordata > Actinopteri > Atheriniformes > Atherinopsidae > Odontesthes > Odontesthes bonariensis. The sequence continues at coordinate 12,747,476 of NC_134524.1, read as the reverse complement.
AGCATTACAAAAGCTGGAAGATCTGTGCAGATGTCCTTTACAACACAAAATTCATGGACATGTGGTATGGAAGTACAATTCAGCAAAAAAGGATGGCTTTTTCTGTCGGTCAGTGAGCATTTTGTTTTTATGAGGGGGATTTTGAGGCATATAGATAGGAGAATCTTGCTGTCAACTCTTCTGACAGCACTTGGGATGATCGATGGCGAGGTATAAGCTTAGCAAGTGTAAAGACAGGTACTATAGGCTAGAAACGAGCAAGAGAAAAAAAAGATATGTTCAAGGGACACTGCTCTGCTAAAATGAGATCTCTTTCTTTGTCTGAGCAAGTGTCAAAAATGTGTCAAAGTAATGGAGTTGCTCACTTCTTGCATTAATTAAATTTCAACACCTACATAATTAAGACCCTACTTTAATGAAATCTCTCACGTTCAAAGTTGTGAAGAAAGAAGAGTGACAGCATCTATGCAGTGATAATGAGTGAGAACAAGTTAATATAGGCAAAATCTTAAGGTGTTGAAATTAAAGATATTCATTTTCACTTAGGAGTAATATGAAAGGTTCCCACAGCTTTTGTAAAGGCGGTCCTTTATGGCGTGCTTTCTTCATTTCTGACTGATCTAACTAGTCTCAAAATTACAATTCAATTAATAAAAAGGTAAGTTGTGTAAACCCAAACACTTTAAGTCACTTAGATAATTCCTACTTCCATGTGCCATGACTGTTATAAACATATTACCACATTCAGGGGAAAGTATCCACATTAACAATATGTTCAATTTAAAAACAATTTACAAACAACTCCAGGCAATCAAAATCCCTACATATTTGCTGAATGAAGCACAGAGGTTATAATGTTCCTTTTTTTCTTTTACAATGAGAGTTCATCCACGTAATGTCCTAAAGCAGCTGCAACAGCCATGTTACATTTGTTATGGAAAGCAGAAACAAAACTAAGATTTTCTTTTCCATTGCACTGTATCTCTATCCTATGCCTTAATGACTTCTCAACTTAAAAATAGAAAGAAAAAGGCCTTGTGTTCTGCAGTGTTGTTACATTTTGGTATGCCTATGCATACAGATCTTTAAAAATCCCAGAGGCTTCCTTATCATCACTGACTGTAATATGATTGAGCTCTGTTATGTCAGGCAGTTTAATGTATAGTATGTTGGCCAGATGAGAGTTCATATGATAAAGAGCATTAAGACTGAGCAGAAATGGGAAATATATATTAGCTTGCAGATTTTTTTTATTCCCTCCTCATTTTCATCTGAGCCTCGGCTGCCTCGTTGCACGCTTCCTGTCACACATGTACCTAATCCTTGGAGAGGATTGTCAAGAGCCCTATGCATAATGAAGGTGGATTTTTCTCCGCTCATAAGTAGGCCAGGTAATGTGAATTGTTGTGGTGTGTTGCAGCTAGTGCACCTTCCAAAGCAACATAAATAAAACGTTGCTTGATATTAAACATGAGCAGGGATAGAGGAATGTAGGAAGCAGTATGTACAGCAGTGTGAGAGGATTATAGGGTTGGGCTCAATGCCCATTCAGCACATTGCTACGAGTTAAAGCTTTGTAGCACTGTAGCGCACAACAGTCTGGGATTGATGTCGACTCTATACTCAATTTACTGACTTGAATGGTAGCTATTGTTTTAAAGTATTTCCATCCTATCCTGCGTATGTCTTCAGCCCCTGAAGCTGTAGTGAACAGGTCAAGAGGTCCTGTGTCAGGGGTGTAGATCTCCAGCCTCAAAGCTCTCACTACTTAAAGAAATTTGGGCATCAGAGCATAATGAAAAGGAGGTCAAACAGTGGATAAAGGATTCTTCTTTGGAAGGTTCCATATGGTAGAGTAGGCAGAAGGAATCACAAGAGAAGCAGCACCAAAAAAGGAATCTGCTCAGAAAATCAGACAACCTATGACCTAAGTTGTGTCAAGTTGCAAACTCGTTTTATCATGGCTGCAGCAGAGAGAGCTGAACAGAAACAGCACAAAGGACTCAGGAAAAACTTAAGTTTATCCACAGCGTATGAGGTTATCACTGTGAGAAAGAAAAAACATTTAGCTTCATAAACATACCCTAAATATTACTAGCATTTTGTAATTTACATCAAGAGTTCAAAGTATTAGTTTAAAATTTGCTGTGGAGTACATACTCAGTTTACCATTTCTCACACCTAATGCATTATATATGTGCTTTCAACATTTCAGTGTGTATTAATGGTTTCATTTTCCAAGTTTAAAAAATGTTCATCATATTGACATCTGAGTGTAAATTATTTCACTGTGAAAGGTAGTTTCAGGACCATGGACAGTGACTGAGCTGCAAAATACTGGTATAACCGTTTACCGAATTTTCCCCACAATCAGTGTCCTCCTTTCTTTACATCTAAAGTAGGCCCATGTAAGACATGAGGCAGAGATGCAAGGAAACATCAGTTATCGATGACGACTGCACACTTGAGCCGCATATCAATGTGTTTACACGGATAATATCATGCATTTATATGGGTTATTTTGAGTTGGTCCATTTGTGAAATCAGCTAAATCAGTGATTTTCATTCCAAGAAAAGAAGACAATTCAAGATAAATCTTTTATTTACTGGACTATATTCCTTAAAAAAAAAAAAAAAAAAAAAAAAGGTAATAATGAGGTAATGTTAAAAATGTCTGTACATGAAAATGCAAAAACTACATATTGTGACGTGGATTCTTGTCCTTTTCATTCCAGCACACACTAGATACATTTGCAGAGTTATTGTGCCAGTTTTAATGCCAGATAATTCTCATTAGATCAGCTGTGCTCACAAATTCCTATTGAACATTTGTCAGATGAAGGCTGTTAGAATGAGAAGCTCTCTCACTGTATATCCTCACCGAGGATACAGGAAGCTGTCTTACCCCTCGGCTCATATTAGAGATCTGAAATGTTTGATGATAGTCTTTGATCGATTCGTGGGTCATATGAGGATGGAGGAGACATGCAATGAGAAAAAAAATCTTCACCTCAAAAGAAAACGCTATGCAGCTGAGCTGGGAATTGGGGCTCATTGAGGGCATCTTCTGGACCTTAGAGAGCACACAGTCTCAAATGTATAAAAATAATTACACATAATAACCAATTATTAATTATTTCATTGATTCATTTGTAGCCAATTTCATATATTCATTTTCCCAGGGAGCTTCTTGGCTTCCTTGAAAAACCCATATAGACTTTATCCAAATTAAGCTAATTATTGTATTGAATCAGTTTGCTGCCATTTGCTTTCTCAGCACAGTGGGAACATATTGGTTTGCTTACCTCATGCGCATTCACTGACAGAGACAACTTTTTTCAACTTAATCATCGGTTCTAATCAACAGTGAATATAAAAAAGCCAACCATATTAACGTCATTGTTACTGCCCAGTGAGACATCTTTAAGTTCCTCTCAATCATGCGGATTGTTTCGCTGAAATGCTACAATTTTGGTCAAAACCTGTTCAAAGACTTTAAATCATGATTAGCTATAAAAAAGAAATAGAGGCATCAATTATACTGTGGTAGACCGTGAAGTAAGGTGGGCCACATCCCACTTGGAGGCTTGAAGCAAAATGAGATACCTTGAGAGGGACACAAATTTAAAAGGTTGTGCAAGGGAGGAAGTATGAATAACAAAGCCTAAGGAGCCTAAGGAGGATAGACGAGTAGAAAAATTAATGTGCATCATTATACAGCATTAAGAACGCCCCTTTGAGCCTTTCTCTTGTGGACTCTCTTGTTTCTTTTCAGGTGCATCATCCCACAATGAGTTAGTGAGCTGTTAAAGCAATACAATGTAACTTCTCAAAAAGCCCACTATGGAGCTCCCCCTACAGGCTTGGAGGTAATGTACGGTTACACTGTCGTAAATACAACACCCTTTCACTTTCACTTTCACGTTTGTTGACGAACTGGCGAGGAGTCAGAAGGTGCAAGCTATGTCGACCGAGAAGGTAAGAGTAATCAAATGTACCTGGGAGCGTGAGAGGGGTCTATTTGTTTTTGTGGTAGGTGTGCCAGAAAGCAAGTCGAAGTACTTCCGCTCAGCTCCCGGGCCGCCACCGGGCCGCCACCGGGCCGCTCCAGCAAAGTTATATAGCGCAGTTTTTCCAACTCAGACCCCCGAAGGGCATAGGAGACAGGCCAATCGTAACATTAAAACTCATTCTAGCCGCACAATTTTTTTCAAGCTGTTATTTTAAAGCGATACAATGTAACTTCTCAAAAAGCCCACTCTGGAGCTCCCACTACAGGCTTGGAGGTAATGTACGGTTACACTGTCGTAAATACAACACCCTTTCACTTTCACTTTTCACGTTTGTTGACGAACCGGCGAGGAGTTAGAAGGTGCAAGCTATGTCAACCAAGAAGGTAAGAGTAATCAAATGTACCTGGGAGCGTGAGAGGGGTCTATTTGTTTTTGCGGTAGGTGTGCCAGAAAGCAAGTTGAAGTACTTCCGCTCAGCTCCCGGGCCACTCCAGCAAACTTACATAGCGCAGTTTTTCCAACTCAGACCCCCGAAGGGCATAGGAGACAGGCCAATCGTAATATTAAAACTCATTCTAGCCACACAAATTTTTTCAAGCTGTTATTTTAGGTAGAAATGTTACATAGTATTGTTTTAAGGTAGAAATGTCACATAGTATTGCTTTAATTGCACCAGAAATTAAGTATCGGGCATGCTGACACTCATAAATAAATAAACATATGTCCAAGGTCTCCTAAAAATCCCTAAGTTCCACAATTAGATCAACAAATGCCTGTATCTACCAGTGGAATTTGTATTTTATCTATTCATTCATTTCTAATCTGAGTTTTTGGTAAATATACTTGTTTTTAGTCTCTTATGGGCAGATTATTGTCCTGTATGCAATAATCTATCTTGGCCTTGCCCAAAAGCTGGAAATGGCTGGCTCTGTCAAAAGGTAACAAAATATGCCTCCCTACCATCTTGTTTGTTTAATCTGTCCTGATTGACAAATTTTCTTGTGTTTATCAACATGCAATCATCTGCCTAGCAACTATTATTAAAGGCCCATAAATTAACTTATAGCTGTTATTTTCGATTTATGCTATTTTATTGTGAATATGTTTAATATATAGCATTATTGTCCAATCAAGCGTATTGACTCAGTGTGAAGTTAGACAAATCCATGGCGATAGATTCTGCCACAAGAACAACGCTCTCTTTCAGCTATGTGATAACTTATTCAGTGCAGCATTGAATTGCTGAATATGTGTGGTTTTGTCTTTCTTAACAGGCAAATGTTAATGTTTACTTTTTATTTCCCTTGAAGCAGGGATGCTCATTTCAATACAGTTATCAAATTCATCTTTATGTTCTACTTTAGGCTGAGTGATTAATTCTGACTGACCCTGGATTTCAAGATTTGAAAAAGAAAAAGATTTCCCAATTTCTTGACTTCTGTGGACTGAGGCACACAAAAACTTTCAAGAGAAACACGATAGAGAGCTGTGTGAAAATACAATATGCAGTTAGGTTACACTGCAATGCTTCTCTAAGTAGCTGATCTTTTCATGAGGTTGTTGTCTGTGTTGATAATGTTATTTGACACCACATGCATGCCTCTTCCCGTCACCTGATGATTCGCTGAGGAACAATGACAACCTGCAAAAACAATGTTGTGTTGTGTTTGTGTAAATTTGAGAATTTAACAGTGGCACACTGGGAGGTGAGAGAAGGTTACACTTTGTTTGGCTAATTGGTATTTTACTTTTAGTGTTAATTAAGGCCCAGGAAGTTAAGGTTTAAACAACTTTTTGCCAAAGAATAGGACTGACTGGCTAACGGACGCTAAAAGGACTGATATGTAAAATCTCATTGTGCCACTTCCGTATGGCCTTTTCATATAAGAGTCAGATCTTTAGCAGCAAAGGTGTGGCTTCTTATTATTTTTGTACAGTGGTAAATAATCTCAACACACGTAAGTAAATAAGACAACAGCAACTATCAATTCCATCTAATCAATCATTTCTCTACTAACACTTTGACTATCCAGACAACTTGCACTTTCTTAATTTTTTTAATTTTCTTTTTTGTATGTAAACTTTGACTATTTCATAGACATTAAAATATACATTATTGGAACCAGTTGAGTGATCTTGGGTTTAAAATTCTTAATCCAAAGTTTTAATTAGTTCAAATTACTAATGCATGAACATCAAATGTTTTTCCAGTTTAAATGCAGGGCTTCTAACCATGCTAGCTCCAGTGAGTCAAAAGCTGCCAAATCAAAATCCTGGAATCAAATACCATTCCTACAAGGGAAATGGACCATAGATATACAATAAAGACACAATGATATCAATGCTTAGGGCAAAGGAAGCTCATAAAAAGAGCATTGACTTAAAATGTGGGCCACTGTGTTTTTTTCTGAAGCACTGAGAGCTGTAATACAGCTGATGAAATTGGGACCCCATAGGCTGGAATTCCAAAAGAGAAGCCATAAAAGCCTTTGATTACAATGCCACAGGCTTATCTCATAATGCAATAACCTAAAATTCCACTGAAATCAAGTAGATTTTATATTCACAGCATTGTTTCTGAAAGACAGGTCACACAAATGCGAATTGTACTATTATGATGTTGGTTGCAAATAAAAGATCACTGTGGGGTTTGCCTTGTTTGAATGCCAAGTTATAGCTTAGTGCATCCATCCGATTTTCTTACCATGAAAACCTATTAAGAAAAACCAGCCACAGGATGTAATGGTGAGGGAAGGCAGAGAGGATTGTCTTCTATCCGACACATGGCGTCCAGCCGCTACACTGAATTAGAAGTGGAATGAGATATTTTGTTGGTGTTATTATGCTCACATTATACGGATTGCTAGATCTTCCCTACTGGGCCCAGTGGGCTTGGAGCCTGTAGGGAAGAGGTGTAGAGAAAGAAGAGAGAAGGAGGCAAACCTGCCAAAAAAAGCTGTCTGGCAAAATGACAAAATATCTGAATTTCTTAAGAAAGGGTAAGAAGAAGAATTGGAGATTGAGATGGAGGGACATTAGAATAATGATGTGCTTTATTTCAAGGACTTTCAAACATATGTGGCCTTATTACACTGAAGGGAAAAAGAACAATGACATATCAGACTTCTTACTACTTCCCCCTACAACACTAAGACTATTAAGCCTATTTAGTGGTGACAAAAAACAATGGCACTTGAAATAATCTGTGGCGGTTGAGTCATGGTCTTGGAGTATTAATTGCAGTTTCAGCGGGCCATAGTTCCTTTGTGGGCATACAGCCATGAAGCTTTTTATTATTTCGCTTCTCCATTTTCTTGCTCTGCTGTGTTGTCTATGCCTGATTAATTTTGTTCTTATTATTACATGAGTTCTAAGCAGGCAGATTTGTTTTAATAGTTCTAACAATTGTACATGCAAATTTTCTGGAGAGAACACTGATTAAATATAACTAGTCTTTTCTGTATTTATTAACTTATCAGAAGTCCTGACTGAATAACTCACTTTGCCAGGTAGATGTTAAAGAGCACAAATGCAAAAATGTTTCTGAAGCATGTCGCTGTGATACCAGAAACAAAGAACACTGAGTGACTCATAGGTGCTTTCTAATACAATGAGCATGGTACAGTACAACATTTCTCATGTCACTCCTATCTAATCAACAAAAATTTTATATTATGAACTTGTCATGCAGCACAGAACTGAAACTGGGCTTTGAGCACAGCTGAGACAATCACATTTCATATTATTCCCTCCACACAGTGACTTTGCAGGAAATGGTATCCTGTCTGGGTGAGACAGGTTATGAGTCAGATTACTCCTGAGCAATCACGTCCGAAGCAATAGGCTGCGCATTTATGATAGGGTGTTCCATAGAAAAAGCCAGGCAATTATTTCTTTATGATTATACCGTCACGGTGGATATGAATGATAATCGCCATTCAAGGTGAAAGAGGTGTTTTTAAAAAAAAAATGGAAACTAGAGCCTTTCACTGAGCAGTCACCACCACCCCCACCCCCCCCAGTAAAAAAAAAAAAAAAAAAAAAAATTCACGTGCTAAACAAAAACTCAACTCTCCTCTCTTCTCCAAGCTTCTGTGCTCGAAAGCACATACAGTACCCTTAAAGTTCTAAAAGGCTTGTAGAAGCCGAGTGTGGCGGTGCAGTTCAATGATAACAGCTGACAAATGTGTTGGGAGGAGGACAGGCAATGGCTGGCTGGCCTGGGTCTGCTAATTGGAAGCCATACAGGAGTACTCGTAACTTACCTGAGTTTCCTATCGACAGAGGGATCCTTCACTGAGAGGGGGGGGGCAGGGCAGGCATCTGGACGCCCAGATCGATAACTGCCATCTTTTACACTGCAGGTGGGCAGTGACCAAGACCGTAAGAACTAAATTATTGCTATTTGCACGCAAGAGACTAATGCAAAGAGGTGGTGGGGGAGGTGAGGTGTGTTGAGAGAGATGGAGACGAAAGGGGGGAGGCCCCTCCTGGAAAAATCAATGCTAATGACTGGTGAGTGATGCAGACAGAGCATTACAAACTTGAGTGCACATGTTTGTATAAACAAGTGTAAAAGACACATTTTGTAATCATACCCATACTACTTCTGATTCACATACACACCGGGATCGTTTTGTCTTTCACATACAAGCATTAGCATGTAGAGCTGTGCAGCCTAAGCGGGTTGTTGTACAGCAGTGTAAAGGACTGACATCCAATTAAAACACTGTTACGGAAGCTGTAGTGATTAATGTCACTGGAGCTCATCGATTGATGATGGGTACAGCTGTCTCATTACGCCAACTACCTGGGCCTATTTTTATTCATTTATTCCTGATTTTTTTACTCCCTTTTACACTTATCATAGCAAGTGACGTTTACATATTAAACATCCCCTTCAACCCCTGGTTTCTATCCTTATCACTCTTTGGTGAATGTGTAGGGTGAACAAGCAAAGAAGGACTTAATTGGTGAGTGAAAATTATGCCCACATTCTTAGGTAGTGCTGCGGTTTCTTGCTGCTGTGCGTCACGATGCTGATGAATTCAGGAGTGATGGATAAGATAGCTGATGTATGCCAGTGTTGCTTTTTCAGCAAACTCTCAAAGAAATTATGACAAGTAGAGGAGAGAGACATTAGGGGAGAGGTAGACAAAAGAAAATATGTTATTTAGCATTTTGTTCCATAAGGACAAAAGTACAGATGGAGAGAACAGAAAATCCAACTTCCTTCAAGCGTTGATAAATTTAATGAGAAGCTCCCAAAGAATGAATGTGCAGAGAGACTGCCAGCAGGTGGTATACAAAATCTGCGGACTTACAAGGAGAGTCTTTAATCTTTAGGAGTCTCTAAAAGTCTCCCCTGACAACACCATTAATGTTGAGGTACAGGAACATGCAGCCAATGTATGTGCATGTGCTTTTCACCCCATGCTCTCACTCTATCATCTTCCTTCCCACTTCCTTTTAAACAACCACTGTGTCAATTTCTCTGCTGACTGAAAGAAATCCACCATATCCACTCACAAGGCGTTGGATTTCATCCTCAAAAAATAAAAATAAAAAACTCTCCAGACAATAGTTCTTTGTATCTTTTAAGTTAGTCCAGACAGTATTTACATATATATACACACATATATATATATATATATATATATACATACACACATACACACACACGTATGTATGACTAGGTAAAAGTCATACACAAATTTTACAAGTTGACTACAGCAAAGATGATACAGAACATGACTAGGGTAGGCACAAATCTGACAGAAGTGCTAATGCACTTGCAAAAAACATTTGTATCAAGAACAGTCAGTACTCCCTATACGTTTTCTGTAGAAGCATTGATTTAAGAAGGTCAGTGTACCCAAATTCTGTATATCTGAAGGAAAAATGTGAACTAAAATTTCTTCAACACATGAAAGAAATATGTCGTTCATCAAAGTGTAACTCAAGTGGGACTTTAACTGTCGCAAGTAGTACCTTTTACAGTTACTTCAAGTTATGTATACGTTCCATACAATGAATGAACAGGAATTTTGTGTCCTCTAGTCAGAAAACTGAGAAATGGTGAGTTTGATGTGACATCTTTACTTTTCCAGATTTGTCATTCTGAAAGAGCCTAAAGTTCATATTTATTTTGTCTGACGTCTCTCATAAGTGAGAGGCTCTTTTTGCATGTTTGCCATAAAAAAAATTCAGAAAATGTTGCATATTAATTCCGTTTTAGTGAAGAAATTGGAAAAAACTAATAGGTCTGTGTACTCCACTGTGCTGCCTTGTAAGATGACTATCCTGGTTCATCTGGTTGATTAGAAAATACCAGTCATTTCTATACTACTGAAGAAAAAAGCATTGACCATAGTTATCTGGTTATTATTATGATAATTATTATTATTAGTAGTAGTAGTAGTATTATTAATAATATTCATCCTGCTGAGAGTTTATACTGAAAATATTCAGTAAGAATGATATATTCAGTAGATCCCTGAAATGGTTTACTTTTCATGCTTTTTTTTCTCACACTAAAGAAGAGAACAATGGGCCAATACACTATGAGCTCCATAGATGAGTCTTTACTTAAAAATAAATTCAGTTTCACTGAGCACATGCAAGCAGACATAGGCTTGCAGCTGAGATGGCAAACACAAAACCAGCTGGATGGATCAGTGGAGAGCTGAAAGCTTTGAGGCACAGTGGTTTTTCTTTACTGTGTTCCCTACTGTTTTTGATATTCAGAAAATTTATGAACTGCAGGCTGTGGAAAGGGTATGAATAATACTTAACAAAACATACAAATGTGAATAAAATTCCAACATTTGTGTGTATTTGTCCCACAGCTGTTATAGTGTTGATGTCTGGGGTGCATTGCACCTTGTCCACCAGCTGCTGATCAAAGGGCAAAGGGAAAGTGCCCTCACCGTCTGTCACCAGACTAAACTAACAACATTACAGTCATTTTAAAGTGCTATCACACAGCAAAAAGCCAAGACGATTTGTATTACATGGGTCTGAAATTGAACGAGTCCTTGAAAGATTAGGTCATATCTTAATTCAAGTGAAAAACCAAAAAAATTGAGGCAAGTACAGCAGCACCAACAATGCGATTGTATACTCCTTTTTAGGAGACACCTGAATTATTCATATCCAGAGATAAATTCCTCCCCCTTCGTCTCTTCTTTGTTCTGTTTTCTTTGCCAGCCATGCATCTTTATTGTTCTTTTGTTCTTAATTTCCTTACCTCCCTGCACCATTCCTTCACACCTACTGTATCTGTGCAGACCCAGCTGCAAGTAGCTAGCCTGGACGCAGCTTTTATTAGTGAGACACAAGCACATGATTGTGATGCAGCAGGAAGCACAGAATAAGACAACCTCTAATTACAGTATGAGCACTAATCACACTGAAGAACCCAAAAAAATGTCATCAATTCCCTGGCAGTCAGTGAAATCAGAAAATAAAATCATTTTAGCCCTCAGACAGAATGAGAATAAAGAATTCATACACCAATCAGCCACAACATCAGAACCACTGACATAGGAAATGAATAACATTGATTATCTCACCACACTGGCACCTGTCAAGAAGTGAGATATATTAGGCAGCAAATGAACAGTGAGCTGTTGAGGGGAAAAAAAAAAAAGTTGGAAAGTTGGAAAAGTGTGCAAGCACACAGATCTGAGATATTTTGACAGAAGCCAAAGTGTGATGACTAAACCACTGGGTCAGATCATGTCCAGTCTTGTGGTGCCTCCCCAGAATGCAGTTACAACCAGAATTGGTAAACTACTCCACAGTTGATCCAAAGAAGGACACCAAAAGACCAATCTAGGCTCACATACATGTGTATGTGCATGTGGGGATTAATGGGTCTGTGTGGCCTGATCCCACAGAGGAGCAACGGTAGCATGAAAGAATCAAACCCTAATGCTGACAAAACTTTCATATTGGGTTGTTTTGCTGAATGCCCACGCTGACCCATGTGTCTCAGTCCGATCCATTATCTGTGGAATTTGTAGGAAAAACAAGTCCCAGATTTATATTGGCCTCACCTTGCAATTTATAGGACTTAAGAAATATTACTATCGTTGGTTGCTTGATGCATCCGGACCTATTCAGGGGTGTGCAGCCTCTATGTCCACTGCTCAGAGCTGCTGAGTGTAGGTCCAAGTAGGACACAATGCAAAGCAGGTGTTTTTATTAGTGTGGCTGATCCAAGTATGTAATTAGATAGATTTACAAAATTAGCTTTGTGATGGAAAATGAAGAAGCAGCCTGAGACATTAGCACAGAGACTGTCAATGGCAGGGTAATATCGATCTGTAAGCCTGCACCGTGTAGCTGAGGTGGCAGTGAAATCTAGTGACGTGCTTTTTCTCTGGTATGACTTTACACTGTTTTTCCTGCAGTGGCAAAACACAAAGCAAAACGTGGGATTATATTAGATGATAGAAATGTTTTGGTGAAAAGTTGGTCTGAAGCTGATCAAGAAATTACATATTTAGTTATTGCGTGCTTATGTTCCATTAAGACCTGATTTTTTTTACAAACATTTTGGCTCTTCTCATTTATTAATTTACAGCTAATCTTAACATATTTGGTCAATTAACAGACATTTGTACAATTAAAAACTGAACTCTGGAAGTATAACGGACAGGAACATCGTAAATATTAGATACTGGGTAAATCTGGTTGCAGTTCTGATGATGTAACCTACTTACAGTTATATTGCACATATGTGGCTGAAATATGGGTAAGATTGAATTCAGTTGTGTGCAGTTGTGAAAAGCTGTCTAACCTGAACAGTCTTCTGTTTTGATAATTCAACAGTAAACACCTGGTTATGCAGGTATACTCGAGAAACAACAGCTGTGTTGTAGGGATTATCTATTTATACGGTCTAAGTAGGCAGGTAACTGATATTGAACAAAAGTCAAGTTATATTTGTCCAAGTGCAAGAGTTTCAAATCAAAGTAGATGTTACATATATAATTCATAGCTTGAGCTTTCTGTAAGCTTGATAATTGCTGAAGTAGATACAGCAACTCTGATTTTCAAAAGGAACAATCTATAAAAAAACATTTAAAAACATATTACCATACCACTTTGCCTACTGATTTGCTCTAACAAAAATACCAAAATTATACTTTAACCATTACAAAAAAAATGCTCACTATATATACACATATATAAGTGTAAATAAAATGGTGAAAGTGCACCAAATGAGGGGCTCTTGCATGTTTCAAATGTCTCCCCTTACATTACTATCTTGCTGCAGTAGGTCAAGGTTTGTACTCGGCCATGCAAAATAAAGTTATTTCAAAATACCTCTACAAATTTTATAATATCAATCCAATTGTACTCCATTTGCAGACACTGATGCATGACAAGCAGAATTGAGTCATACAATGTCACTCTTTTACCCATTATGGAATCTAGCATGACAATTAGATATAAAATTGTCGCTTCATATCACAGTGCACTGCAAATGAGTATATTAGTTTCAGACTGTCACTGAGAATAAGAGGTAACATTGATCTCTCATCACTATATACATAATAGATATTTTCTCTCACTTTGTGCTCATACTTATTATTATTAATGTGTTGCCTTACCCTGAGATCTTAAGGGTTGTTTCACATTTGAATCTAACAACTTTCAGAATTTTTTTTCCCCACAGTCAATGCTACTCATAACAGCTTCAGTGCTGCTTTATGGAGGCATTTGATATAAAAATGTATATGCAATACAAACTTTGAATCTTTGTTGGGATTGCTATATTGTTCTTCTCAGAAAGGAAGCAAACTGGATGGGATAAAACTGAAATCCCTATGAATAACTCGAAGCGATTTTATTCCACATACTGTCTCAGCAAGAACCTATAACAGACTGCAGAGCCGGGACATTTGTGCAAAATGTCTAATATTAAAACAGTTAGACTCAACTCCCGAATGATTAAATGACCTGAAAGATATATGAGCCATGGATTGCAATGGCCTGTAGACTTGGTTTGAGATTATCATTTTCAGTAGTTCACATAGGACATTACGTACAACATAAATGCTTATGCATCTTTTTTAATATACTGTATATCTTAATTTACTGATTAATTTAGACAATTAAGACAACTACATCAGACTGTAAAAAAAAACATTTTTTCCTTCTTTTTTTGTATATTTGTTTCTGCTGATCAATCATAACAAAAGAATATCAATTCAGTAACATTACTCCAAACTCAAAATCCTGACTGTTTGGATGGTATCCAACAACATATCAAAGCAAAAATAATGGCCACTGATAGAGCTTTAATTTTTTTTTAAACAATCTCACTATGCGGAAACACTCTTGCCCTCTACTGCCTCTCTAACACACACACTCACTCTATTCCTGATGAATAATCGTTTTATGAACATCTCCATCAGTGCAGATATCCACTTAGCTTAATCCTTTATTACAGAGTCTATTTGACAGAGTGTAGAGGACAGTGAGAGTTTTGGCTTTACCCAGGGGACACACTTGGCCCTTCCAGTAAAAAGAGGCCACTAATGGAAGCAGAGGCCCTCGTCTCCACTCCACAATTTCATGCAGGCAATCCAGGCATTTGTAGTAGTCATAAAACAGGGCCAAATGGATGGCAGGGTCCGCTCTAAGCACAGAAAACTCTAAATGATGCTGTCTCATTGGCAGTTGTGAGTGCTGCCACCTCTCTGTAAGTTCAGCTACAGCAGGTGACTGTACATAAGAAATGCGAGATAACATCTTTCAACGAACGCAAAATGGAACTATCTTTGGACAGTTTCTGAAAAATGTATTGGCGCCATAAAAAGCAAAATGTTCAGTATTTGATCTTTTTTTTCCCTTCTCATATTCTATGACACTTCCCCTTTGTCATTTGTTTGAGCAAATAGTTCGGTTCAGACAGACAGGAGGCCGAGCATGGATGAAAAGAATGTGTCACCGTTTAATATTCACGTGTAAATGTTGATTCCTGTAATCCTCTTTTGAAATGCTCAACTTTAATTGTGGCATAGCTTGTAGCTGACCTATCAATAAAAAACAAAACTACAAGCCCTTGTCCTCCCTTTCACATGATGGGTGAACAACAATAATTATCTAACTGTGTGCAAAACTTTGGGATGCACAAAATACAACAAATTCTATCATGTGTCAACAGAGCGGGAGGAAATCAGTTCGGTCCGTTGGAGAAAATTTGCTGTCTTTAACAAGTCATTTAGAAAACAATTTTCAATGACAAAGAGTGAAAAAAAAATCAATTTAGGCTGGAATTAGATAAAGGACTGCAGTGATGAGTTTGCAGTGCAGGGAGTATTAAGAGAAATTGTGCTGTAATACAGTAATATGATGTAATGCAATAGAACAACAGATGCAGGACAGAGAGCAGCCACAGTCTAGACGGGGGCAGTCTGTTTGACAAGTGAAGGGAAAGGTTCCTGTGGATTATACATTTTTCATGGCCTCCTGAACAGATATGTCTATAGTATTTCTGGACAGTTTAATGCTAAGCAGCAGTGGAAAGTTGATAAGTTTATGATCAGTGTAATGATCAGTGTAATGTGGACAGAAAGTACAAGTAAAAAGCACTATCTATAAGGATGGAGGCAGAGTCTGCTTGGGACACTTTAGGTCAATTCCCACCAACTACACAACTCTACCCAAGTTTCAGACCTCTAGAGGCTGAGCAGGATTAAGAGAACATAGCTCCACTTTACCATGCATAGCAGACTGACAAAAGCACTAATGACGTAGTTTGCTACAGCTGCCTTTTATCAGCTGGGTTTTATCTTAGTCCACTGAAATTACATTCAAAGACCTATTCAACTTTACTGTTAGACAATGTAATCCATATCCGCTGCCTTGAAAATTCTTCAGTGTATTAATTCATTCCTTACAGTCCACAAGATTAATAGTAAGCCAGGGCAAGATGTGATAAAGCTACTAGGATATATTGTCCCGGTAGCCACCAGCACAGCGGTTAATTTGTGTGGTTCTCAGGAGAACTGCACAGTGGCCATTGTTAAGACTGCTCAAATTTAATATATGCTACTGCTATGATTAACCAGATAAGCAAGGGTATTCACAGGTATAAACCAGGTTAGGGCTGTAGGAAAGAGAAAAGACTATGGGATGTATTCAGTGATATGGGCAGATTTCTGTGAAGCAAGAGGTGAAATACACCTTTAAAGAAGTTGCTGGAAGATTTAGCAATCTGCTAGATGATTAGCCAGTTGTTATCTTTTTTATTGTATTATGTCAGTACACAGCACTAAAAAAACCTGAAGAAGACTATGAATGTGTGCAGGTCACACATTTATCTGTTGAAAAAAAATCATCTAAATTCACTGGTCCACTTGATCTCTTTTCTGAAATGAAATCTCATTTTGTTGCATGAAGATATTATTCTCACCCAAAACTGTGATACACAAAGTCTTATGGTCATGTCTCTTCCAGTCTCTTACCACTCCTTCAGTAAGATCACTCTTTGTCTCCCAGTAACATCCACTGTCACACCACTTCTGGTTTCATTCTAACGTAAACTTCAAACCCTGTCCCCAAAACATTTTTCCACAGTGGTTGCATCCACTTTACCACCTCTAAGCTAATTTTGCTTGCTAGAGGTTAATGATGTTATTGAGCTCCAGACTGAGCTCATGTTTGGATAGCCTGTGTTCTCAATCCTCGACAGAGAGAGAGGGGGAATATGCGGGTTTGATCTAAACCGCATCATCCATGGCTGACTGATACCTTCCAAAAGCTGTGTACCAATCTCAGAACTGCTAAGAGAAAATAGCACAAATCTGGCAACCCAGCTGTCTCATTGGCTATTAATCATGTCTATCTTTCTTCACATCTAACCTCAGTTCTCTCAAAACTGTTTTTCATCAATAAGATCAGCCCCAGGGTGAGCTGGAGCCATTGGGTTAGAGGCAAGGTACACCCTGGAAAGGTCTCAAGTCCATCACAGGACCACCATCGAGACAAAAGAGACAACAATAGTGCATGTTTCCACTCATTCCTAGGAACAATTTAGAATCATAAATTAAAATAACATGCATGTCTTTAAATGATGGGAAGATGGTGGAGCACTGGTAGGAAACCCATGCATTCAAGGGGAGAACATGCTCCTCATAGAAAGGCCCCGGCCGGGATCTGAACCAGGGACCTTCTCTCTGTGAAGCAACAGTGCTAACCATCACACCACCATGCAGGGCATCCACAAGCATAATATGTTGTAGTCCTACGTCTTGTCTTCTTTCTTCCTTGGTAAACTAAACGGTGCTCAATTTTAAGTTATACCGTCTCACTAAGAGCAAGGTATCTAAACTCCAGACATGCAGCTGTCCAACTATGTCAGTTGGAATTGATTTCCACCAACCTCCATCTCTCCTACCATTGACCATTAACTAATGTAATAAATGCTTTACTGGCGTGCAAGTTTCAAACTGTGTTCAAAGAGGCTCAGATGACACCTTTGCTCAAAAAAGCACACTCTGAACACTGGTTTTGACAAGAACTATCAACCAGTCTCACCACTTCAATTCCCATCTCAGCCTATCAAAAAGGGATATTTTCAAACAGGTCTTTGACTCCTTTTCGCATAACAACCTCCTTGAGCCTCCTACTAAAGCCAAACTGATGTGGATATCAGTGTGGCTTTAAAAGTAGCCAGTCAACTTAGACGGCTAAACTGTTTGTGACAGAGCCCTAAAGGAAGCAAGAGATACACAGTCCTGGGTTGTCTCTGCAGCCTTTGACACTGTAAATCATGCCATCCCACTCTCTGTGATCTCAGGCATTGCACACTCTTGAGCCCCTTTCACACTGCGACCCGCTACCTTAGCGGGTCCAAATTGCACCTTCGACCCGCGTCGAGCAATGTGAACGCTTGGCGTGTTGGTGACCCGTGTCGCCTGAAGCCGAGTTCAGGGGGCGTTGCCTAGTGGCAGAGCATCACACGAAACACAGAAAATGCTGGGCGTGTATAATGACGTAGGCACAAGCCATGCGTCGGAGGTAGGGTTAAATACACCTTGAGGACTCGTTTTTGCAATTGTATATGCAGTTCATGAAGATGTTATTTTACGGGGTGTGGATGGTTACAACGTGGGATGCCGCCGAAGAACATATGCAGAGAATACAAGAGCACTATAGTCCCCGAAATGTAGCGGTAAATAACGTCCTCTGCTCGGAGGCTGAGGAGCTCGCGGACTTCCTTGTCTCCCCAGTTGGCCATATTAAAAAAAAAATGTCTCGAACTTGATGTAGGCTAAAACAGAGTAAAACTTGTCCTCACCTGTCGCTGTTGTTCTGAATCAGCTGTCCATTCGGTCTTTTAAACTCCTCACGTCACGCCACGCCCACGTCCGACCCGCGTCGACTGCGTTCACACCAAACTCGGCTCGGCAAAAAGACTAGGGTCCGACGCGGGTCGAAAGGCGAGTCGAGTTGACGCGGCAGCCCGGGTCGGCAGTGTGAACGCAACAGCGGACACGCTAAATTCGCAGATTAAACGCGGGTTATTCGGCAGTGTGAAAGGGGCTTTGGTTTGAAGTGTACCTTACTGGATATTATTTCAAAGTGTTATGGCAAGGACAAATGTCTGCCCCCCCATCACCTCTCGAACAGGGTTCCCCATGGCTCTGTATTGGAACACTGGAACCTCTTCTTTCTGCTACAAAACACCACCTCGGTCTTGATGATCTGCTCATATGGATTTTCAAACCATTGCTATCACAATTATACCAACTGTACTGTCTGCATTATTTCCACCAACTTATAAGCTGCTTCAGATAAAAGACATCTGCTAGATGACTAAATGTAAATATAAATTCTTAAATACACACTGAATAAGATCAATCATGTCCGTACAGTCAAAATAAGAGGATGCCACCAGTTACCAGTTAGTTTAGCTTAGCGCAATGAAAGAAAACTTGAAACACTTAAGATCTTTAAAATAAAATCTTGTTGATAATCAATTTTGAATTTCTGTTTGAATTTAACTTTTGGATATGTCTGCCTGCCTGTCTTAAATTTAAGATAACCTTGTTGATTGATGACCATTATATCACCAAGAAATGAATGTCAGATGAATTGGCATGGAATTACTTCACGCTTACATTATAGATTTGTAACATCTAACCTACAAAAAAAAAAACAGTTTCACTTTCTCTGCCTGGGTTTTCACAAGCACGTCTATAACATTGCTATACATAAACATGTATGAAATTGCCTGGAACAAGTCCTCCCATCAACATGAGCATAAAGTTTGTTTGTTCATACTATTAAATATGACCCATAGCAGCGTATCCGTATCCCTAAGTTTTTCATTTAAAGCTGCCATCGGCAGGTTTTCAAAATTCCGAGTCTAAATTCGGAAAATTCGAACTGATACAACTTTCAGGTCCCTCCCCCTCTACCAAGCTCCAAACCCCTCCCCCTCTGTGGACGAGGTTGTACACGTGAGTTCACACCAGTGTGCGCGCACACAAGCTGGGGCAGACTCACGCTCAGCATGGAAGACGTGGTTGGTGACTGTTCTGCTCAGATAATAGATAAATAATAAACCTAACGTGATTGGTTAAAAACAGCCGGGAGCGCTCGATTTTTGCAAGCACGATTACAGGCTTTAGAGGGAGCTACAGAATTCGGGATTTTTCCTAAACAGCCTATTTAATATTCTCCTTTCAGAATCCCAAGACAGTTCAAGCTAATATGACTAAAAAAAAGTTGCAGAAGGCAGCTTTAAGAAGCCACAAAGGCTTCATTAGGAGGAAGAAGGGGTTTTGTGGATTGTGTTTTACCTCTGACTTTTTTTTTACCTCCTGGTTTGGTTTAGGCAATAACATAACTTAATTATGGTTAGAAAAATATCACCATTGGGGCTAAAATACATTCTTTCTCCAATGCAACTTTCATTTAAGAAGCCTCATGCTATACACCTTCATGGGACATGAGATCGAGATCAATATTTGACTAATTGTTTTTCTCCGTTGAGTCAACATTAGTTGACTGTACTGATGAGACATGCTTTTTTTTTAAGTAAAGGGATACTAGTGTATAATAGGGGTGGGCGATATGGGCAAAAAAAAATATCTCGATATTTTTTAGGATTTTCACGATAAAGATATTTTGACGATATTTAAAAAAAAATTCAAACTTGCGTTAAGATCACAATAAAATGAACATAAGCATGCAAGTCTAAGCACACACGGCCGGTACAGTGAAACTGCGAATGGCTCATTAAATCAGTTATGGTTCCTTTGATCGCTCTACCGTTACTTGGATAACTGTGGCAATTCTAGAGCTAATACATGCAAAACGAGCGCTGACCTTCGGGGATGCGTGCATTTATCAGACCCAAAACCCATGCGGGTGCCTCTCGGGGTGCCCCGGCCGCTTTGGTGACTGATAACCTCGAGCCGTTTCTCAGGCTTCTTCTCCCTCCGGAGAGGGAGCCTGAGAAACGGCTACCACATCCAAGGAAGGCAGCAGGCGCGCAAATTACCCACTCCCGACTCGGGGAGGTAGTGACGAAAAATAACAATACAGGACACTTTAAATCCTTTAACAGGGATCAATTGAAGGGCAAGTCTGGTGCCAGCAGCCGCGGTAATTCCAGCTCCAATAGCGCATCTTAAAGTTGCTGCAGTTAAAAAGCTCGTAGTTGGATCTCGGGATCGACCTGACGGTCCGCCGCGAGGCGAGCTGCCGTCTGTCCCAGCCCCTGCCTCTCGCTGTCCCAGCCCCTGCCTCTCGGCGCCCCCTCGATGCTCTTGGCTGAGTGTCCCGCGGGGTCCGAAGCGTTTACTTTGAAAAAATTAGAGCGTTCAAAGCAGGGCGTGGTAAGGGCAGAGGACCACTGGCGCGCACTTTATTGATTTTTGGCGATTGAAAAAAAAAAAAAAAACAACATTCACGATAATTTCACAGACGATACATATCGCCCACCCCTAGTGTATAACTGTATATTTGAACATATGATTCTCTGGGTCATATCTAAGCTCTCGAGTGTTTAACCCCATGCCCTTTTCCTTCTTTATAGATTCCCTTGAGACATACAAAAACACACACAGCAAATTTTCGCTCACACTCCCTTTTCTGCTTTCTCACACTCACTTTGCTATATCTGCAATATTTTAGGAATGATGAAGATAGGATAAGAGGATACCCCTGAAGCACTGTTGTTCATTCACTTCCGTTTCAGTGAGTGTAATGATATGTAGTTTATTCGAGTACAATGTTAACATTAATGTTACAATGTTGAGAATGTTAACCGTCGTTGTACTGTTCATACACAGACACACAAATAACATATTGCAGTGATGTGTTATACGGACAGGGAAGGATAAGACATCATTACACAGGGAGTGAACAATTGGACCTACAGTAGAAAAACCGAGGGAAAACTCCTATATATGTTTATATGTAAGAGGCCCTTTAAAGTTTACTGTCAAGAATTTGTTTTGAAAGGCTATGTCTATGTTTTGTATTAAATACAAAATAGGACCAATTCCTAGTGATTCTGCCTGGTAAAACTAGTCTTTTTTCTTTTTTTTTTTAAAGTCTAAAATATAATTTGCAAAGAAGAAATTTTTATTTTATTTGTCCCTGTAATTTTCTAAGTCAGCCATTCGGCACCAAGATAAACAGAAAATTTTCCCTCAACATAAAGTAGAAAACGAACTGTTAATGAGTTAGTTCAAAGGAAAAAAAACAGTTCCACATTCAGACCACATAATGTAGAGAAGAAGAAAATACATTCAATTTGGAAGAGAAAAGAAAGAAAGAAAAAAGATCTGCTGTAAAACCATAAAATACAATTCATCTTGTGTCAGTCCCTGCGAGGAGCGTGTAATCGCAATGACACACTGGTGTAATCCATTTAAAACACTTTGGCTCAGACCGAGGCTGCTTTGACTTCCTTTGCAGGCTTGCACCGTCATCTTCATTTCAAATACGTTTCACTGACTGCATGTTATTAGCAAAAATGTGTAACCTGCCTTGTCGTCCACCTACGTGGTCTGTCAGAGAAGTACCTTGTCCTGGATGCGTTATGACTGGGTATATGAAAAAGCTCACACAAGAAGATAATAACTTGCTTGTCTCAGGCAGAGGTGAAGTGCAAGCCTATTCAGTTGTCCGCAGACACGTAATCCGTCTGGAGAGGTGCTCTCTCTTCTGGTGCCTTAGCGATTAGACTTTTCTGAGGCAGGGTACCGTAGACCCACCCAAACTGACTAGGCATTGAGCTTAGAGAAATGGTGTCACTATAGTGCTGAATCTCATTGAGAGTTGCTTGATCAAACATTATCTCACACTGAACTGTTGCAACAGGGTCTGGTGGGAGGAGGCTCTGGTGAGTTATTACACAGTGAGTTTTAATCTTACAGAAGAAAAGCCATTGTTACCATTAATATAGAGACCAGAGGGCAACCTGAGTCTAGCCTGCATATTCTTCTTTGTGCTGGATTGAGGCTAATTGAACTAAGTATACACTCAAAGGGACCCAATTAAGCATCTTGTTGGCATTAAACTGTGGATGATCTATATTCACCTATAAACTTTGTCCAGAAGCGCTGCCCACCACTAGTATGTTTATGTATCATTGGTTTTATTTAGGACTACTTGAAAATGGGCATTCTGAGAGGTGTGGAGAATTGTTTAAAAATATCCTGGGTCATGAGGAATGAGAGAAATGGCAGTCGTTTTACTAGCAGTCGATTTCTCATTATCAACCCTTAATGTACCTGCTGAAAGATAGTGAATCACTGACTGAGGCTTCAACTACTTAGATTTTCAGGGTAATTCAGAATGAAAATAATGAGTTATCTCAATTATGTCATTGTGAATGTCAAAACAACATTTTTGTACACTGATATATTCTACATATGTTAACTGCATATGCGTGGGATAGTTGTTACTGGATTTTTAACAATAACTAATATGCTGATATTGCGCAACTCAAACAAAAATTGCAGATGCCAATACCAATATGTGCACACCACATTACAGAATAAATAAGTCTCTCTTGTATGTTATTGACATTATGTCAATAATGACATAATAATTGCATCTGCAACGGCCAAGTTGCAGATGTAGATTTTTTCGTTCACATCATATAATCACAGTACTGCCTCCCACCGCCATAATCACCTGAAGAGAAAAACAACTAATATAAGTATTTCCACTGGCAGACGTCATTCAAAATGTTCTTACAAGAAGAAAGAAGGTAGGGGTTAATGTTCACTTCCTGATAAGGTTTAAGAAATAACATTACTTGGTTGGGATTAGAAAAAGCTAATGCTGCAATGTTAATGTCACCGACATGGACAGAGTTTTGCTGGCTGCCTTTCTTATATGTGAATACATCACATCAAAACAAAACTGTCACTTCCTAGTTGACTTTCGGCTATAACATCACTTGGTTAGTTGCATATTCCTCCAAGTATTAGAGGGCAAATTATGTTACATTTTGTAATATATTAAAGAAAAACTGTAATATTAGCACTGAAGGGATACGCCACCCCCAGGCCAAATTAAGTGTATCCCCGCATTCCCGAGACATAAATAAGTGTGTGGGAGCGTTTTCCTGGCAACCAAGGCATTGTCCGAATCTCACAGCACTGACCACTGCTTGGTTGCGCGTAATACATACATGCTAGCGTCGCCAATCGAAATATTTCGCCCAACGTGAATTATATTACTTGATTTACCTTCTAATTACTGTGTGAGTGGTGTACTTTCACATCGAGTGCAAATGACTGTGTAAATCAACACGCAAGGCTTGGTTTGCTCATGTCGGTTTGGGAACTAGTTTCCGGTGCGGAAAACACAGCCGAAGCACACTCCCCGCTACGTCATTGGGAATCCCCACCCCCTGGCTGCTTCACGCTGGTTTGTTTGAGGAAGCAGTGGTCAGTGCTGTGAGATTCGGACAATGCCTGGGTCGCCAGGAAAACGCTCCCACACACTTATTTATGTCTCGGGAATGCGGGGATACACTTAATTTGGCCTGGGGGTGGCGTATCCCTTTAAAGCTGCCGTCGGCAACTTTTTTTTAGTCATATTAGCTTGAACTGTCATGGGATTCTGGAAGTAGAATATTAAATAGGCTGTTTAGGAAAAATCCCGAATTCTGTAGCTCCCTCTAAAGCCTGTAATCGCGCTTGCAAAAATCGAGCGCTCCCGGCTGTTTTTAACCAATCACGTTAGGGTGGAGGAATCCTACCTGTCAATCACAGCTTGTGCACACGCTGCTGAGCGCGAGTCTGCCCCAGCTTGTGTGCGCACACACTGGTGTGAACTCACGTGCACAACCTCGTCCACAGAGGGGGAGGGGTTTGGGGGGCGGTTTGGAGCTTGGTAGAGGTTGGGGGAGGGACCTGAAAGTTGTATCAGTTCGAATTTTCCGACTTTAGACTCGGAATTTTGAAAACCTGCCTACGGCAGCATTAACTTAGTCCAACTCATATTAGCTTGGTTGATGCTGACTTTGAGAAAACCCGGGGCAGAAACCGCAGCTAGCACAAGTTCTAACCTTATCTGCATGTTAATCACATTTTTAAGCCAATGTTTATATTTGGTCTTAAATCCTTTGTTGGCCAATACCATAAAATATCAATGTCATTGTGAATCCTGTGAATATATTTTAGCTGAAATGCAATACAACAGTTGCAGTGACAAAGGAGTGTGCTACCATATAAGGAAAGATTGAAACCAATTTCTTAAATGGCTTCCTCTATACAGCCAACAATCTAAACGCAAAAATATATCAATCACTCCATCCAAGGGAAGTAAAGTTTAACCCTGTTTTTCTATGCTAAAGGCAGAAAATATTGTTAGCATTAAAGCTTAGGAGGAGCAGTGTACAAAGGAGAGTTTCAGAAACACAGATTTACACTGCCTCGGTTTAATATATAAGACACATACATACAGATAAAAAAATGTTTTTTTAAATCAGGTGGCATGGTGGGGAGTGCAAATTTGCCATAGAGAACAATGTAAATCTAATGTTTTATATCATGGTCAGACAAAGACCTCATGTTGTCTATTAGCATTAATAGATAAAATCCAACAAGTACTCTAAACAGTCATAAGTAATTTGTTCATACCCTTTAATACAGCTCAGAATGGTATCCTGTAAAAGTCCATCCATACAAACGGCAGAAGGAAATATGACTCATATGAGTGTTTAAACATCAGAGCAGATGACATTCTAAAGTCTTTCATTTAACAAGACGCAAACACTTCCAAAGAGTTACGGAGGGGGCAGGAGCGCTTAATCACAGCACTTTCAACCAAAGTCTTTCTGTGAAATGAGAATGAAACCAAGATACATTCTGTACCACGCAACGCAATTGCTACTTCATGGTTAGGTGTTTAAATTTTGTCAACAACATTACTAGGTTAGGGTTAGAAAAAGATTGTGGTTACTTTCTAAAATACAGTCATTTTACAATTTTACAACCAACAATACTAACATGGACATCATTGACCCTCCACGTGTGGTTGCTCTCACAAGCACCGAAGGTTACATATAGTTTGAATGTAATTATTAGTCATATCTGAATATATGAAGAAATGCAACATGGGTGCGTTTGGGGTGTGGGCCAGTCAGAAGATACATTACCATTCTGATACATCAATTTATTGGCGACACTGCACTGTTTTCTTCTCTCGTTCTCAATCAGATTATCTATTTAACCAAATTAGTTGAATTACTTTAACACAAGAATTTGCCATTACACAGCATAGAGAAATCACTGTACACAGGGTTCGAGAAAATTTTCAGGTTAGCAGGTGAACTCGAGCTGCAAGCATGGTAGATGAGGGCAGGGAGTAATTTGCAAATTTTAAGATTTGAATGTCCATCTTTTGGGTACAAAGAAGTAAATTTCATGGAATAAACTTGTCAATATATAATTTAGTTGAAAGAAATCAGAAATCAAAGGGTTTTGTCAAAGCCAAGAGTGAAAATTTACATATAGATTTATATGCAAAAAAAAAAAAAAAAAAAAAGTTGCTAATCCTAAAATTTGAAAAAAGTGAACAATTAAGTTGATCAAATAATTGTTTCAGCTCTAGCTGTAACTACGTGCGGGACTCTTCATAGGGTGCTAGTTAGACAGCTCAATGAAAAAAAACCCACAGTTTTAATATGGGAGGCCCTGCCTAATAAGAGGTGCAACCTAACTTTTTTAAACTATTAGATCACAGGGTATCGGTTGCTGTTTTTATGTAAAAAATAAACAAATGAGATATTTTCAGTCCTAAGCTGAAACTTAGTTTCCTTTTGCAACATTTCAATGGCCGACCTGTTTGGTAGTCCGGACTTGTGTCATATCTTCTCAAATAATTGCACTTATCTTGCACACAATAATATTCAGTCCTTTTCCCCTAAGCATATTGCATTCCCCAAGTCAACACTTCAATCTTGCCTTCCTTGCCCACTTCTCTCTGAGCAGCAAATGCCATAATTTCTCTGGCCCCCACCGCTTTCTCCTCGCCCACCTTCATTCTAGACCCACTAGATGGATCAGCTCTCCCTCAATCCATGCTTCCTCTGCACCTTCTCAGACGGGCAGATTGATTTGTCTACAGGATGCCTCTGACCTTTGATATGATCCAATAAGGGACGCTTGGCCCTAACCGAATTAGACAATAAAAGGGGAGGCACATTAGGGGTGAGAGTCAGGTGTTTCCCTTTTGCACATAGAATACTGCTGCTTTTTTCTGTGATGGTTAAATCCACTGCCCATCTCCTCCCAGCCCCCATCAGACACTCAGGGGAAAATATAAGATGTGTTTTCAAATTGCACTTTGCCTAAAGGCTCTTTGGGCTAAATTTAATTTTCACCTTACATTGATTTTCCTCCTACTTCGTATTCTGTGGATACTAATGTTATCTACAGTGTATTTCTGTGCTATGCTGGAATAAACGAAGACCTTGCTCTGTACTACTACAATGTCAGAAGACACTGCATGCAATATGTCTTCTCGTACTGTCTAGGGATTGAAATGATTGAGGGACTGCCGTTTTTGAGTGAGTGTTTTTCATCTTTTCTGAAATCAACTTTCAACAGCATGTACTAACTTGACTTGCTCCTCAAGTTTGCCTTTAGAGTTTATGTAAGGCACGATATGTATTCATTTGTGCATCAACCACTTTCTTCAGTCCAGAAGTAGGAGATGAAAAACAGCAGACTTCTGTTTTGAAGTTTAGATGGCACGCAAGCAGTGAGCTAACCACTTCTACTAAAAACATCTATGGCACCAAGGCACTGTAGACTTCATATTGTCGATTGCTGAAAGCAGTTATATTGTAGCAGGCCTATGTCTGAGTTAGTCCAGGTTAAAAAATGCCCCTTTGCATGAATGCAGTGACAGTACTTTGCTTGTCTTTTTGCAAAGTTGGACTCCATTGGGAAAACAGAGATATAATAGATATTCAGAATGTTTTCACATAGATCTATTTGTCATGCCTTCATAATTAATTATATTTAGGAGCCTTCAAAAGCTACTGTTAAACTATGATGTGAATCCAGATCCCCATTATGATATAGAAAAAAAGCTGCTAATGAAAACATGAAAAGTATCATCCAAAAAAAAAAAAAACCAATACTTCAGCCTCCAGTTATTTTCACATTCTAAGTACTGCTGGGATGTCAGGGCTGAGTGAATTTCCATGGAAGACCACTTAAAAAAAAGATGGCAAGCCAGACAGAAGAAAGGATGGATTCTGACAGACTCTGGCCTTCTTTCATTGGAAGATATGACGGGGAAAACAAAGAAAGGAAGAGGATGAAGGCAGGTGGTGGCGTCAAAGTGGGCCACATTGCTGCAAAGCCAACAAATTGTGTGAAAACACACATCAACTTGCATGGATACACATGAGAGTTGATATCACAAGCCACGACACATAACCAGAGTTGTGTATGAACACAGGGACAGTGTTAGTGTGTGAGGGGAGAATGAAGCAGCGGGGGTAGCATGAGGTAATGCAATCCCTCCGCCCCGGTGAGTCTGTACTTTTCGGTACCATTTGTTTGTCATCTTAAACTGGCAGATAGCTCAGGAAGCCAGGGTCTTACATAAACCCTACCCAGTATGGCTCTGTGCTGGGGAACTGATCCCTCCCAAAACCCTCATTGTTATTCTCTCATGATGCCGAGGGATCTGCTGAGCACCCACAGCCAAACCTACAGCATGGCTGAGTGGGAGGTGGGGGTGCTGTGTTTACTTGTGTGCTCAGTCAGGGGACTGAGCTATCTGTACACACAGGATTACAGATAGAAAACAACTTTCAAAGCTTGGGCCGTAAAAGTGTGCCATCATTTCATCAGCACAAGATCATCTTTTTTGTTTTCAATCTAAGACAAAAAAGTACTGGATTCTTGTTTGTGCAATTCTTCCAGGTTTGTTACATTTCAAACTTTATGCAATCATAATCATCTTCATTTCCACCTTGTGAAATAACTCCCCTATCAAAAAGTGCAAGATATTCATCATGGGAAAAGAGGAAAAAGATTTCAAAATGTACAATGTAATAGACTCTAACACACTTCCAGGGGGATGTCCACATTTTCCTATATGTAGAGATTACACTCTGCACAGCTTCACAGCTGCGGAGCCTGTCAGGGATTTGATTTAAATGTCCAAGGTAAAGCTTGATCAAAAACTGTCCTCTTTCAGGCTGATCAAAGACAATGAGGTCTCAGTGTCTTGTGAAATTCATGCCGTGCACTCTCAGACTCTCAGCCATATTTACAGAACAGAGCTCAGCTCCATTCAATAAAATATGCATATCGTATCAATGGCCTCAGTTCTTTCAACATCCAAAAATAAGGTTGTACTTTCACACATAGATGTTAAATGTCTATTTTGTCAAATGTGGTAGGAGTCTTATAAGGATATCTATATTTACTGAGGCAATGCATATTCTTACATTACACTGAGGCAGCATGTTAGCTTGTTTTAAAATACTATTAAAAAATAATTAGCTGTAGATACAAGTCTGACTGATCATACCACAAGAGTTGGACTTCTTCCAATTCACTATACAGATTTTTTTTCCCCATCTTGAAGGACCTTGTTTTTTTCATTAAAAGCAAATAAAGACTTTAGTGAAACTCAATCCTTGAATACAAGTTTTAAAGCTGTATAATACCATAAAAATCCTCCTTGGTAGCTACTATTTTTTAGGATCCATAAAACAATGTTGCTCATATAGAATATTGTAATTCACAATACATCTCAAGCGACTGTTGGTATAGGTATAAGTATAAATAATAAGTATTTTTTTCTGCCTTCCTTTTCTTCTGTAACTGACCTGAATAAAAATGGCATGAGAAAATGCATTGCATCAGATCAGCATTAACGGAAAGGTGAGGTGGACGATTTGGAATTCTAAGCTTACCTGGGATGAACAAGTGAAAATTATTGTTATTTTGAAGTCAGTGGTCACTGCACTGACAAAAAATACAACAAACTGCCACTTGAGTTCATGTTCTTCCTCTGCCACTTTGTTTTTTCCAAACACTTTGATTCTCTCGACCCTTTCCAATCGTGAAAGTCCCTTGGATCGCAACCGAGTAGGTCTAATTGATTTCTCTTGTTCATGTCGGTTAGAGGCAGCAGCATCGAACTGTGCAGAGTACTCTGGCTCCAGCTTGCCTGCATTATTCCTTTCTGTTTCTTCTTTGCCTCCATATCCCAGTAGACCCTAATGTCAATACACAACATACCAGTGCCCTCTGAAATCTCACAAGGTTCCAGACAGCAAAAGAATGCCAAAGTATTTGCATGGATGGAGATAAAATACCAAACCATGGTGTTATACATGTGACTAACCAAAAGGTCAGGTTATAAGATTACATTGACATATGCCCTTCTGAAACCACACAAGGTTATTAGTTAGTGTCTCATGCTGATAAAGAACTATGGGAAGATATGCTAAAATACAGGGCAGAATACATGGTATAATGAATGCCTATACTGCCAACTTCAATGTAACAGATCTGCAACGAATGCTGCAGCCCCTTTGCTGCTAATGAATATTCATATTTCACATAGCTTTTAATTCAACTTCATAAAAAATTCAAAGCTGTATTTAGTATTGTTGTTGCAGTGGATTGTGTGATTGAAAACATACTGAAAGTTCATGAGATTGTATAGGACTACTATTTTGGGCATGATTCTGACTCATCTATAGCTAGGCTACTCTCCATTTGTGTTTGTCTTTTTACAGTATCAATCAGTGTTGTGAATTCCTGTTATATTGAAGCAAAAAAAATAATAAATCATGTTTTAATTTCCTCTACAATTTCAACAGCACAATGTAAACGCAGGTTGGCATTAGACATTGGCAACGCTACTAATGGTCAATCAGACGAAGTAAACATCCACAACAGCTTTTACTGCTGAAATCTCAAATTATACATGTTTGAGCCAGAATTAGAAGTTTCGTTGGCCAAGAGCTGCAAGCTTAAAGTCTGGCAAGATGGATTCTGTCATGAGTACAAATCTCAAAAAAAAAAACTATCCACTGTACAGACTTTTGGCAGGATCTGGATAAGTTTGGTTTTTCCAGACACATATGTTGCTTTCTCATTCTTTACTTTCAGTGAACAGATTCCTCAGTAATGACAAGGTAGAATGTGTGTGCCTGTGATGGAATAGTTTGTCCACTTGATGTGAACTAATTTGCAGTTTGTGTACAAATTTGAAGAGCAAAGAATCAGAGACATTAAGAACTTACACAGTGGTCACTGGCCATGGTTAATCAAACTGAAACAGGCTGATTTCAACCCATTATCACTCCCAGGCTGTTAAATTATACCTTTTTGATATGTCTGAGCATCTGTGGTCTAATGTTATTAGTAGTCGTTTCCTATTTGATATTGGAAACAACTGTGAACTCGTCAACTAGCAGCAAAGACTAGTTTTATGTAGATAATGTGGCGGTAGAATAAGTCACAGGACTTTTGTTTGACTGCTGTGAAAGACTGTTTAATTACTTAGTCTCTCCAAGTCAATAGTCAATGTGGTTAGCGGCCTTTGGAAGTGCTTTTACTTTTCTTTCCTGTTTTGCGCTTACCTTCTCAAAATGTTAATTCTGCACGATACAGAAATATCTCACGTATTGGAATGAGACTACACTCTCAATTCTGACCACAAACAAATCTGAAAATTTAATTAGCAAGAAATGAACGGTCTAATTAATTTCTCTAAATTCATTACACTCAGATTTTTGCATTTGCATATATTTGCAATATTTTGTAAATAACACAGTCATTTCACTGATTTCAACCATTTTCCAATGACAAAGCAATGTTTTTGCATTGAAGCAAGGGTTTAAGTTTCCTGAAAGACGACTGTACACAGTCAGGCTTAGGATTTCTAAAAAGAAAAATAACAAAGAATAAAAAAAAAAAATTCTGCTATTTGCACAGCAAAGATGTTCCAGGATCACAAACTTTGCACTTTCCCCACAATATCAGAATTTATTCAAGAACAACTGAAAAAGCCTACAAA
The DNA here is from genome assembly GCF_027942865.1 of Odontesthes bonariensis. Lineage (NCBI taxonomy): Eukaryota > Metazoa > Chordata > Actinopteri > Atheriniformes > Atherinopsidae > Odontesthes > Odontesthes bonariensis. The sequence goes on along the minus strand of NC_134524.1, from coordinate 12,715,905 downwards.
TATATATTCTAAAGAGAGTTTTTTTGCTGAACTATACCATATATGCTAGCATCCATCTTTCCACAATTACCTATATTCAGCTCTAAGCAAGAGTGGCCAGTTTTTTTGATCACTTGAAACTAACTTCAAAATCAAAATTTGTATTTTTAATTCCAATGTAACCAGAGGAAAAAAAGGAGTAATGAGCATCTCTTGATTGCATAACATGAGCCATCTACAATGCTCACTTTCCTACTACAGAATATTACATACATCAGGCTTAAAAGCACTGATATCTCTGGCAGAAAGCAAAAGTTGTGGGTTGACAATTTAATGAGTGTTTGATATATGACCAAGGCCATGTACCTGATAAATACACATTACAGGTGAAAGGGTTTCATCTCAAGGAGCATCTTCAAATTAACAACTAAGAAAAATACATAATATTTAAATTTGGTGCTTCTGTGCAAAACCCTGAGAATAAGTGAGTCAGAGTGGGTGTTACTGTAGAGAATTAATCATTTACACCTTGCTGTATACACTGTCTGCATGAAATAGCTGATGAGTTACACATGCATCTATTAAATCTACATTTCATGTTTGTATTGAAAAATCTTAACGAAAGAACAAAGGAATAATGAGCAAATTGTCTTTTGATAAATATCCCTCTTTGATACTCATCTGTTCTTATTTCAAGACATGTGACCAGATGATTTTAAGGCTACGCGATGTGCTTATTTACACACATATAGCTGGAGCTAGATTCCCCACCCCGTTTTTTTTTTTTTGTATCATGCCACTGTCTTAGAAACAGAGTGACCCCGGGGAATTGTTATATTTAGCATTCAGCGGCACCAGAACATCAAGTTTCAGAGACTGTCCATGGAGGGACATTGGCACCCTTGTTGAGTGAGAGGCTCACTGTGCAAGAGTTGAGAAACTTTGGCAGTTAATGAATAAGCTCGCAAAAAAATTAAGTCTGCTTCATCCAAGAGCATTAAGATGTGGATAAATAAATAAAACATTGCCTCCATGAGAGGGGAGGCGATGTGACAGCGAGATTTTTTTCTGCTTTCATGTTGGCAGGCATAGGCATTTTATTTTGGGATGAATCAAATTTTTCATGAGAACGCCTGCGCCAGGTGTATCTAATTATCTGACAGCATATCCTCATTATAAAACGGCCCCTGGGAGTTGGCTACTCGGTTTGTTGAGCTTTGGACCACAATCAAGGTGTTCCTCACAAGACAAACACACAGATGATATAGCCACTACTTTTCTACAGATGTACTGCCTCCACCTTTTTTGCTGTAAAATGGGGAGAGTTTGCACTCTTTCTAAACCTTTTTTGTCACAAAACAATATACGTGAACAAAACTGTGTGTGTCATGAGAGACACAGGAATCTATAATGAGGCAGTCTGAGAAATGTACAATATGAAAAAGAAAATGGCTATAAATCTATTAGCAGCTGTTCTGTCAACCCTTTGCCATCTCTGCCGTGCCCCGATTATGTCACCTGGATGAAGTTTATAAACCATACAGCTTACAGCTTACTCCTGATACTCTCCAGGGAGGTTCGGCAGGAGGAGGGAAAGTGAGTGTGCTGTCAACACGGTCACACTACCTATGTTAAGGCATAATTAATGAGAGAAGGTGATTTGCAGAAATGTGTGTCTTTAGCTGGCACTGCTGGCTCTGGCTCTTGAGGTCACCGTGGAGGCGATCGTGCCATATATAGCAAGCAGACTCATCTCCCCTGCTTATACTTTTCAGCTGTAGTTTAAATCCCTCCCAACAGTGATTGATGAGGGCTGGGCAAGTAGCTTAGAGGAGTATCACTCAAAGGCAAGACGGAGAAAAAAAAATTGCTAAATTTTGCCAGTTTATGAAATGGCAGTGAAACTGGGTAAATGACCGCAGGAGACATTCTTACCTGGGACTAATCCATGAGAGCTTTGCAGTAAATTCACTGCTTGACAGCAAATATTTCAAATCCACTTTGTGCTCAAAACTGTCTTAACGCAGTGGATGCCTGACCTGAATGACTGGTGTCTTCAACATGTCGTAAAGATGCAATTTGTTCGGCAAGAGAGAAGTAGTTTTAAGTGGTTGAGCCTCTGGTTGGAATGGGCAGTATTACTCAAATTTATTGGTTATTCAAAGTACACAAACACGATTTATTGATGTCATTGCGATTCTGTTCTTATTTGATAGATAGATAGACCCCATGAGCAAATCTCCACCCCAGTGTGAAATGACTGAAGCTATGCTGAATCAAACCATAATTATACACAATAAATAACACCTCCGCATACGTTACAAGAGAATACAACATGATTTCCAGAACTAAAAACTCCCCAAAGTGTAACCCCGTGTCATATTCTTATCCTGTGTGCTCCCCCCATTTAAGTCCTTTTGAAATGCAACAGTAGCTCTTGTGCGCCTCATGACTGGCAGACCATAATGCTATTACATCTCCTCGATGGTCATGCTCACTTAGCCCTCTGTCACTCTACGCTGGCTGGGGAAGACACATCTGTCTGGCTTTGTGAGCTGTCCTTCCTCTCATTTGCAATTGCTTCCCTTCAGCTTGGCTTGTTACAAAATATTGACGCACACAAACTTTTCAGTTCATTATCTTGCTTTTAGAGGCTCTCCACTTTTTTCACTTTTCTCCTCGGGCACAAAGTATGGCTGCAAATCACGGGTAATTGGCTATATATGAATCACTTGTCAGTGGTAGTCTGACAAATACTCTTTAACGCAACAGAAGGGTTGTATAAATTATAGAACATCCAAATATAGTAGACAGCGATGGAGGAAAAAGCATGAGCATGTGCTGACATAGTGCTGTGCATGATCCGCTGTCAATCACCAGCCAAATCTGGCATCAAAGCCTGTCAGATAAAAGCTGTAAAACAGTTAAACCGGGTGAGTCACAGCCCTCCCACCGTCTACATCACCTAAGTCAGAAGCCCTTTGGCACGCACGCGCACACGCTTACATTTCAAAGACCACATTTGAAAAAAAACATTCAAACAGTCCACCGTTACCACAGCCGTGCATTAACCCAAACTTTCTCAACACGTCCCACAACAAGCCCTGTACCCTACAATTTCAGATTATCCGTGCGTATTTGTCCTTCCTCTCTGTGTTTGACAGAAAGGCATACCATCGTTGGGGGGAGGGGGGGGGGGGGGGCTTTTTGAGCAGAGTTAATGTGATCAATAGTGACGATAGATATTCTGTAAATGTCTCGCCACCATCTGGAGTGTGAAAACGAGCAGCAGACCGGTGCACGTTGTGCGCTACATTATCCACAACGCAGTTATGTGCTGAAACAGCTGCACCCTGGTCACCTACTACCTATCGCGGCACGAAACAGAACTTGGGGTAGACCATAAAATCCACACTTAGATCCACACAGGACATATTAGAAGCTGCTTTTAGCTGCAGTTTACTCTATTAGGAGGTGCAGAAAAAGTAACACTTACTATGAACCGCGGCGGTAGAATGCAAAGCCCCGGTAACTGCAATTAGAGTAGAAGAATGCACAAATGAACGATGTGCGTTTTTATTAAAATAATTTAAAAAAGTGAGTAATGTAACAACTCCGTATTTAAAATATATATATATTACCCTGATTTATGCAATAATATCCACTTACCGAAGCGGTCCGGATAAATTCCTTGGGAAATTCCAGAGGAGTCTCTTCTCTCTTCTCTCAAAGTCAGAAAACAGCAATGCTTTTCTTATTCCAAAAACAGGCCCAGGTTGAACTGAAAGAGAGGACACCAAAAGAGCCACAACAGATTCCGTTAGAACCGAGAGTCCAACCCGCCCCCCACAACACCCAAAAAGTGTTGACAATTACATCTGTGAAGAGCAGCAAACAAAAAAAAAAGGCAACTCGTGGTAAACAGGCGGAATGGACAGATGGTACCTGCTCTCTTTATCACTGTCGACAAAGACAATGAGAGCGGCAAAAACACTGACGGAAAACTGAAAGAGCTGAGCTATTTTCCAAAGAAATGCAGCCCCAGCGTGATTCAAGCAGCACACTCAAACGCGCGCGCGCGCTCGCGCACCCACACTGCTCGCGGAGATGGCTGGAGAGAAAGGGAGGGAGAAGGAAACCGGAGCCTCGGGATGCTGCGCTCAAAGTTGCACTGCACAGTCTAGCCGCTTGATGGCCAACTAAAGGAGCAGCTGGTACCAACCTAATTAATTAGCCATGTTGCCCTTAAATAAGGCGCTGTAACCGCTGTCCACGGAAGCCTATCATCTCAACACAACTTTAATATCTATTTTGAATTGCATTCTGCCCAAGAGGGGCTATTTTTTTCATTGGGCTAATTATTATTGGTTGCAGCTGGGAAGTTGTACATTGACAGCTCCAAATTACAGCCCTTACAAACCACAGACTTCAGGCTAGCTATTTACTCGGTCCCAAATATGTCTGCTCTTTGGTTTGAGTATTTCCATGTAGGCCTATTCCAATAATTGACTTCACCACAGTTCAGGTGAAAACATATTGGGTTAGGGTTATATGGCTGTATTAGTTTGGCTCACTCAGCACCAACATGGGATTTTCAGCCATATGCAGTCTCTCTTCACGGTTACCTCTTTTTTTTCAACTATATCGTGCCAACATTAACGTCATAATAGTACACTGAAAACAGATGATTGGCTTTAGACAGGCCTACTTGAAAAATATATATTTTGGAAAAGCACATCAAATGTGATGATTTTTAAAAAGTTATGTGGGCTTCAATTTCAGTGTTTCATGTTCAACTTTTATCAGATACTCAAATAAATCTGGCAGTATCTGTTTGCGCTTTGCATTACTTGCATAGTGTGTTATGTTGGACAGAATAATCTCAAAATTATACATGCCACACATGAGAGATGTCATTTCATGTCATGTCATTTGTAAAAACGACTTACAACTGCAATGCTATCTGCAATATTTTGAGCACAGTGAAGACAGTCATTAGTGAAACAACAATGTCTGTACCTGATGAAAATATGTAGGCTACCTGATGCTGCCCAGCATTAGCATCCCCATGGCGGCTGATGATGTAATCTTTCCCTGCTGTCTGAAAATAGGTTGGTGTACTCTCTTCCTCCACAATGTAGCCAAGAGGGCAACTTGCAAAAGTGCTTACAGGTGATTTTACATGACTGTGGAGCAGGAGATGCCCAGGTGTGACTCATGACACTAACGAGTTCTCACTTTCATCAAGTGTCAAGTACGGAAGCTGAATTTAATGTTGCTCACATGAGTAGATTTCAGCTTTCATTATTAGCATCATTACATGGTATTTCTACTCTCATAGACTCTCGGGTCTATAACGCAACCTGCACTAGACGGAAGACATGTTACTGGAATGTTTTCTCTCACTGTGAAATGTAACACTGGAGAGAGTGAAGCAAGAAATAGTTGCAGTTAACCCCAAATAGGAAGTGCTTGATACTCAAATTATGTAAGCATTTGGGAGCAATCCTTTTAGATAATATTATCACTCTGTCTCGATACGGTCAGCCAGAGATGGACAAGAGGTATTGTGTAAATTAAATTTGTTAAAGATTAAAGGTTTTAATCATTTCTTTTTGTCTGTACCCGACTCTTTTCTTTTTTTTTACAAGCCAAAAAAAAAAGTTGGGGACTATTTTTAAGGAATTTGAAAGATTTTCAGACCAACTTGCCTCCACACCACTTCCTGCTGAGTTCATTTTTGGAATGGAATTAACTGTGCAAGTAAGTGTACCCAAGTTTGTGAGCATACATCAAAGGTGGCCTCCCCGTCCATCCGTTGACAACGGTAACTTCATCATAGAGGGTTGCGGGGGGGCCTGGAGCTCATCACAGCTTTATGACAGGTGAAGTACAGGCTGACGCAGTAAAACCATCCACGCTCACATCTATTGGCAAATCATAATCACCAGTTAACCTAACATTGTGTCTCTGAATTGTGGAAGCAACCCAAGGCACCATGGAAAATTCACACAAATTCAAAGCAGGTTCAAATCCAGAGTTGATCGTGATTACTATTACACATCCGTGTTTCACGCTGTATATAGATAAACACTAGCTCGCACTCAAACCTTAACCTAGCCTTTGCATCAAACAGTGATCTTGTGTGTTTCTTTTTTATTTCTTTTGTAACTATATTCACAATTTGCCAAGACAATGAGAAGAATATAAAATTCCCCAAAACAACTACAAATGGCATTCAAATTGCTAACCCAGTCTCACAGAAAAACGTTGAATTGTCACATCTATTCGATTCATTTGTGTCGAAAAAAAGGATTTTCAGGAATTTTGTCATAACATTTCATGATATAGTCATGTATTGACTCCCACTTCACAATTAACAGGCCCAAAAGTCTGCATTTGGAGCTTCGAGGGGTCAGGTGATGGTGCGACACAACCGACTGCAAAGTTTGAAGATTTAACATTGAGTCTCATCCTGACCACCAGTGCCTTAAGTTAACTTGATATTAAAATGTGTCAACTTCATGATTTTTCCCTGAGACTGGGCTGAAATAACAAGTAGAATCTAGGTGAAATACAATATTGATGATATCTAGATACTGTTATAAGGAAAATAACTTGTGGACCTGTGTGTCTAAGAGGCAAATGGCCTGGACCAACTTTAAGGTTCTCGTTTGGTGATAAGAATATTGCTGAAGCCAGGTCAGCAGAAATGTTGCCAGCAGTTCATTGATTGATGGTAGTTTACAACCAGCAGTACTTCAGGCCTACCATCAAAACATACTTACCATGTCCCACTTAACTTTGCCAGTATGTTGGTGATTGATTTAAAAAAAAAAAAAACACACATCCATATACAGGTCTTAAATTGAGTCGAGTAAAGTCGAGTTATGTTCCAATCAAATTTACTTGAACTAATTAATTTAAATTGTCTTCTTTGGCTCTGATGATGTAGCCTCTTCCTGCTGAATGAAAATTGGTTGATGGTATCTTTCCTTCTGTAATGTAGCCCACAGACGATTTTATGTGACTATATAGAAGGGATGCACAGGTGTTACTCTTGACATTAAAGATGAAAGGATTTTTCATTTTCAGCACTTGCAAGCATTCTTAATCACTGACCATACAATTTACAAAAGTTGGTCATGCAAGTTGTTCAGGAAACTGAAGAGAGGAGAGAGGTACATTACTAAAGCTAAAATGAAAGGCACTGCCAAAGCATAGCAGTGCTAATCATGCATCAATCCGAACAATCTAAGTGTAGCAGCAAGCTGGCGTTTTTTTAGATGTGATATAACAAACATTGCACTGACAAATTACATGATAAATAATAAATAATACTACGGTAAGTAATATCACCTTGGGAGTACACTGCTGCTAATATTTTTTTCTGTTTTGCTAACATCTGACAAGATAAGATGACCTTTCCAACACACCAGGCCCAGACAGGGTTATCTACAACTGTTAATCTTTGGATTTTTGTGAAGCAAAACTGCTGTGACCCACCGGTCAGACAAAGGCGGGGCAACCTCTCTCAAATGCCTCTGCAGAGATGGAGAGCCTCACAGATTTTAATGCAGTCCTTGTTTTTGCAGCCTGGCTTTTTCAGATTTTGTCCCTCTGACCTACTCTTTTGTTGTATCTTGGCCATCATTATCGCTTGAAATTGCAGTTATATTGTGGATTTCATCATGTAAGCATGTACTAGACTTGCTATCACACCGCATCATTTCACCCATTTTCACCAATCTTTTTTTTTTCTTCCATTTACAGAGTCAGGGCTTTGTTTGCACAAACAATAGCTTTTTTTATTTATATTTTTTTCTATGTAACTCGACTCAGTGGTTAGCTGGTGGGCTGTGAAGATATCAAATATGGCTCATTCCACCTTTTAAACAAACCTTTTTAGTATTATTTTTGCTTTTAAGACTAACTTAAGAACACTAACTAATACAACACTGCGTTTCTGTCATTCTTCATCTTGCTCAAACACCGCTCTGAATGTTTATTCTGTTTTTGAGGAGATGTGCTATGGTCCACAGTGGTTGTAAAAGCTAATTTACCTCTGACCCAAAGAGTCAAGAGGGAGGCAAGGCAAATTAGTTTTAATCACTTCCATTGTGTCTATAAAATGTATTAAGTGTAGTATAATACTTCCTCATTTGTCCTATAAACTGTTTTGCAAAAGTTCTGAAACTACATGCATTTTGTATTATTAAAGTATGCCTTGTATGAATCACTTGTCACTTGTCAGACAATCAACTGGCTTAAGGAGATTAATGTAAGCTTTGTGTCTGTCGTAGAAGTTTGTGCTCTCTCCATGGGGTAGAACTACACAACAAAAGTGCTCTTGACCTTTTGTGGATGTGTTGTGACTCATGAACATTTCATTACCTGAGCTTCCCATGAGCTCTGCTGTCACCTTTTGATTGGCCATAGTGCGATATTTACTCATTCCAAGTTCCAAAGAACTGACTAAATGAATGGCAGCCTGAATATATACTGAAATGTATTCAGTATATCTTACATATCCTGAAATATTTTCACAAAAGGACAAATGTTTCTAAGGTATTTTACGTGAACACACTTCTTCAAAAGGTGCATCAGACATGTACCAAAGACATTAGTATATTTTCAAGCATATTCACTTTTAAGAAGGCTGACTGTGAGGAGAATTGAAAAGGTTTTTGCTGCCGCTGTACTTCCTAATAATGGAAAATGTTAAAGAAATTCTAGTTTAATGTAACTATTAAACTTTTTTCTTCATATTTCTTCATATTAATCTATCCTTTAATTGAGACTGTGCTCACAGAAAGATATCTTAATTATCACTACCAACTGTATCTGGAAAGACTGACTTGCTGTGTTGTGCACAAACAAGTTCAAAAGAACGCGTTCATTGAATATGTTCGTTTTTCTGAGAACATTTAACTGAACAAAAGGTATTTGCAAATCAAGATGTTAAATGTGAACTTGTTCAGATTATGTGAGGTCATGCAGCAGCATGTCGTTGTCACTGCCTACATTTTACCGGTGCTACACCTACTTCAGACGATGTTACCCAGGATGCATTGCGCATTCTAGCATAATAATGCAAGAAAGTGAGAACATTTCATGGCATTACTTTGTTACATTCTGATACTTTTAAAAAGAAGCAACGTCTCAACTATTTGCTTAACAACACAATTCTATTATTACTGCGCCCTAGCCTGGGAATTCCCATGCTGCTTTGCGCGCGATTTCATTCTCACTGCAAAGTCAGCCTGGAAACCACGGCCCTTATTTTTGCCAGAGTTTGGGAACCAATCACAGAACGGGGGGGGCAGCAAGACGATGACGACGTCTATGCGCTACACCGAAGCTTGTAGAGTGTTAATCCAACATGGCAGCGGACACAACGTTACCGTTCGATGCAGCCTTAGAAAGTGTTTTAAGTAGCTTAGAGCGCAAGTTTACTTTTATTTTACTTTTTTTTCTTCTTCTTCCTCGTCGAATTTCTGTCGTCATTTGGTATAAGTGACACATATGGCTATGAATCGTGCGCAAAGCAGCATGGGAAGAACCAGACGCTATTGGATAGACATTCGTAGCGCCCAATAAACGGCTCTAGGCATTCGTAAACCACGCCTCAAATACGAGAAAATGCACACCTAGTTCCCAGACCACCATCTCATCGAGATTGTGGACGCGTCAGCCAGGCTAACTGCGCCCATGAATTGGAAACGATACAAACAACCAATTTTCAAATTTTTTTCTCAGTGCAAACTTTTAAGGGTTAAGCAACCTGTGCGCATGTTTGAATGGTTTTAGCCTGACATGTACAGTTGGACTTCATGTTTAACCATGGAAAAAGTGGCTATATAGGCTTGTTACTGAAACATTTTGGAAACCTTACAAGGATTAAAAGATGGGATTCCTCTATTCAAGCTGTATTTTAGCTCTGTAGAAGACTGGGCAGAAATATATAGCTGGAACTCTGCCAAGTATGCAATATAAATAAAAGTTGAGTGGGAGAAGCTGTGCTCAGTGCTTTGTATCCGATATTCACTTTGGTTCACAGTAGCAAGGTGATATTCATGAGTCATTGCATTATTCTGGGAGACTGGAATTATTTGGAACGTTCTCTTGCTCATACTCATTTCAAGAGCCACAGTTCTATGCCTCCACAGCACTTTAGTACCTCTTCTGATCACTGCTGGATCATAGAACAAAACAGGTTTGCATATTTACCTTTTACCATGAATTGACTCAGCCATTTTCAGTATTCCACATGCTAATCTATTCTGAACACTTTTGAATATTTCTTGATGTAAAATACAAGAAAAAAAGGATGAAGTGGTTAGTGTACAGTCGAATGGAAGGAGACAGAGGGAGGAAAGAAGAGAAGAGGGAAGTATACTACCCCTGCGATGCTATCATTAGCTCTCTAGATTAGAGCGCTAACCTCGCCCTGACCTTGCCTAAAGCAGGTATGATGAAGGAAACTCAGGGATTACTGGTAGTGTGCCATGTTTAACCAACAGTAGAAATCCCTCTGTTCTTCTCAGTTTTCACAAACAACAGGCTCATTTCAATAAAAAAAAAATTTACACTGACTACAGAATTTGTGGGGCAAGCACCAACATGAACTTGCTTGTCGCAAATAATTACACTTAACTGAAGCTCCCCTGTCCCCAGAAGTCCCATCTCCTGAGACTCAAACTGAAGGAGATTGAGAAAAGTAACTAAATCATTCAAAGTATCAAGCCCTCTGGCTTCAACAATCAAGTCATGGTGGAATAAACAGAGCTTCTCAGTCTTCAAGACATCCATAATGTAGGTAAAAATCCGATAATGATTGGTCAAATCTATAACCTGTAATTCATGCACAGTTTTCTCAGAATGTTAATTTTGGGAATTTTAAAGACTTTATATGCTGCAGCTTTTACTGCAGAATCAGAATTTTACAAATCTTCCAGTAAGGGGAAGATGACAGCTGATTATATATTGATGACCTCCTGGAGCCTTCATCTCAGCAGCTGTACAGCTTTCAAACCATAAACACAAGTATGTCGATATACTCTCTATGGAACGATGATGAGAGGACACCAGCAGTTTTTGTGTCAGTCTCTGCTGTGCCTTTTTAACAAAAGCATTTGTGTTGATGCTCCAGATCAAGTCCTCTTTCATGTAAATGTCCAGAAATGGAAAAATTGGGTCGCTCGCCACACAATCACTTATGAGAAAGTGCTGATGTCCAACAGGAGACTGAGACTGGTGCCAGTACTGAGGCTGAGGATATGTGGGGGCCAACTCTTGCTCTATGGGAGTGATCTGACATAGAGACTTTGACCCCCCCCCCCAAACAAATTGTATGTATGATGTTCCATCCCAAGTTTGATGGTTTGGAAATCAGTCTGTGAGGAGGGATGGTACTGAACATGGATTGGAAGTCTACAAAACAGAAGCCTAGCCTAGCTTTCCTGCTGCTCTAAGTCAGGTTAGAGCGTCCTGGCATCCTCCGTAGAACTTTTAGCACTATTGGCAAAATGATGTGGATCAAACCAGCCTGGGAGGCTTGAAATGGTGTGTGTCAGGACCACTTTCTCAAAGCACTTCATAATGAAAGGTTTGAGTGCTACAGGACTCATCAGTCAATCATTCAGACTGATGGTGGACTTCTGCAGCAGTGGTGCAATGATAGAAGACTTCAGCCAGGGTGGGACAGTGGACTCAGACAGGGGACGGTTGAAAACCTTAGTAAGAACCCAATCAACAGAAAATCGTGCAACATCTTTCAAAGAGCCTAAAAAACCACCAATTCTGTCACCATTTGGGGATGGGGGTTTTAAAACATATTTTTTTGATACTGCCATTTAGCAACAAATTGTCAGCTGTTTGTGAACATAAACAAGCCACAGGCTCATATTATCTGTATATGCTTGTTAATTCTCAACTTAGTATGACTAATTTGTCTATGAATAGATCCCCAAATATTAAATTAGGCAAAGGTGTAGATTTATATTCTAAGCCAATGGCTTAGATGGATAATTATTAATTAATTGAATTCCAATTGGCTTGAATTGGACTTACTATCTAAGTGCCTTGAGATGACATTTGTTGTATTTGGCGCCATATAAATAAAAATGAATTGAATTGAATTGAATAATTCTCATGTAAGAAAAAAGTTAAATAGAAAGAAAAAATATAACTTTATTGAAAATGTAAGTGTTTGGCGGTTTAATCTGTAACTGGGAAAGACTTTCAATATTTATCATGTTATCCCAAATTCTGTGGAAACTTCAAAAGTCTATGCTTAAACTGGAGCTGTGCTTGTTTGGTGAATGACTGATAACAACTGAAACCATTAAAAAAAATATAGGAGTTTGGCATAATCCATTCCAAGCCCTGACATCCATTCTTTGTTAAGCCTTGGAGGTTCTCGGCCTAATAAGAATCCTACATGAAAGGATCCTAAAGGAATGAGTCAGGCCTGAGATTGATTCTAATTGGACTGGTATGTTAGAGCCAGTCATCTTGAAATTCCTAATGGAACCCTGACAGACGTTTTCTCCAGCACACTGTGCTGCATTCATGGTGCTTGCAGCAAAAAAAGTCCTGATGATCCTGATTACATTGACAAAAAGACATTTTCAGAGAAATAAAGGTAAATGAAACAAAGGTTCACGTGAAGATTTGACTGCACACATCTACACAAACTGAGATGGTGTGACAAAGTGTCACTTTTTGAGGTTCCCACTTTTTTACAGTTGAGCATGGACTAACAAAGAAAAAAAAGTTTTCTCGCCCAGTTTTTTCTCCTTCTGTCAGTAAGTGGGTGGCAGGACACGGATGCAGACTTCAACGGTGTAAAGCAAACTGGGTAATCTGAGCCACACTGCACTGTGTGAGGAACCCACAATGACAAAATCATGCTCTTTTTAAATGTTTACACAGCACATCACATCTTTTATGTGGTTTAATGTAGTAGGATTTGTGCATAATATATATTTGAATCCATATCCAGTATTGTCATTCAAGCCAACTGGACCATCGGGCAGGAGAAGAAACCAACTTGCCAGGCTGAAATCTATGTGTTTATGACCAAACTGTAGGAAACCTGCAGTACAAGCAGCTACAGGTGGGTCTTAAAGGAGAAGTTTTTTTGTTTTTTTTTAAACCTGGACCTTATTTCTGGCATAAAATACGATCATCTACTCATTGCTAACAGTTTGTTGAAAGTCGGCGTCCTTCGGAAGATATTTAGATTACTCGAGATTTGCGCATATCCATATAACGGGATGGAACAGGACATAGACAATACAACCTCTAAATAAGGCATTATCTGTCTTTATTTCACCAATACTTTAAGACGAATGAATGACTGAACACGTGCTATTGCACTGTTAGTTCAGAGCTGACATGTTTTTGTTATCCGGGGCTATCGGGGGGCTTGTAGGGAAGCTTTCTACACACGGTTCTGGTGGGATGACATCATCGACACGCGCCGCTGCAGCACAGCTTATTATACTACTACTATGTTATACCAGTCCTGTCTCAACCTCAACACTTAATCTGTGGATTAGCATCTACAGACAAAATTTTTACTGTTTTTTTGTAATATTGAACACAAAAATGAATCGATAGAGGAAGGCAATATGTCGGTGTAGATTCTCAGATGCAGCATTTTGTCGAAAAAAAAAAACAGCTGCATGAATACAAATATATTTTTTCTTCTACTGGTTATATAGCATGTTACCAGGAATATCTGAAGCCTGTGGAATTTTAAAAGCTCTTCTCTTATAAAAAGGCTGTGTCAACACAGCTTCATTTTTACAGTGACAAAGCCAATGTGGAGGGTTACTTTTTCAGATAGAGGTGGATTTTTCTTTTTTTTTTCTTTTACGCTTGTTCTTATTATTGACCTCGACTAGCACTGCCATATCTGCAGTGGTGCCAAACACTTCAGTATAAGCTTCAAAGACAAGCCTGACTGCGCTGGGCCAAAGCTTCCTTAAGCCTACAACTTAAAGGCCAAAATATTGGCCCTTGTTAAGCTAAACTGCTCCAATTTGCCCCTAGAAAGGCAAGGATTGATCACTGTGTTGTTCACCACTGAAGATGACACTGTGTCCTCATTCTCCACTGAGGTGAGTGTCAAGTTTCTTTAACATGAGGGGGGCCTATCTGTTTCAATGCTTGTATTGCTTGCACGGAAGCTGCAAGCCACAGTTCCCAAGCTATCCTGCTTCTGATGTATTCTTTTCTAAACCATAAGGATCCAAAGGGTCCTGAGGTTAACTTGTTAACTCACAAGGATACCCCCTGCCACTGATGGAGAAGTATGACTCCATACAAGAGTGGGTTACCCATTATGTGTGACATCCAGATGGCGATCTTAGCCATGTGACTGACTGCACATCTCTGCAATCTCTCACCCTCCCACCAGATGAAACTCCCAGCCCGAGGCAGCTACATACACATGTTACTACATTATGATTGGGGCTGTAATTAACAGAGCATTTCTTGAACGTTAGGATGTCACTTTTATGTGCAATTATGCATGATGATCAAATTAATTTTGATGCGTTATGGTAGTTGGCGGAGCATCATAAAAGTATCTAGAATTCAGGAGACAACCATAATAAAGAGGCCAGTGCATGTACTGAGCAGTGTTCAATTGCTGTATTTGAACTGACATTAGCACTACATCAAAACAACTCAACCTAATCAATTATTTAAGTGATTCAAGCAAATTGCGACAAGGCAAAAGGGTGTCCTGACTCAAAGTACCTCGACAAAAAGAAGATTGACTCTTACAACATCATTTTCTCAGTAGCGGTGCTGGTCAGACAGACATTTACGCAGCAGAGAGTGCTTATAATCACACATTCATGTACTTTGACATAGATGCTCCTGTAAGTACTCCTAATCTTTACAAATCAACAAAGTGCTGTTTTTGTTGTGATATTTTGCTTAAAATTTTGCATTTCTATTCAATGAATGTGTTGGAACTTAAGGTGAGTGGCTTTCCTAAAAGAACCCCTGTCATAGAGCTTCACATGTGAGAGCAGATACTGAATTACGCAATACTATTGCAGTGCAAGCTGTCATGGGTATGTTGGCATGAGCAAACGCAGATGTCCCAGTCAGTGCTTAAACTCCAATGTATTTGATCAATGACAATGTTCTAGAAGGTTATCTCAGTCAAATCTGGTTATATAACATTTTCTTTTAGAGTTTTATTTGGGAGACATGATTTTTGATATGCTATTTGAGGGCACAAAATAACCTCCCCCAAAATGAGACCACATCTCACTTTACCAAATTCAAACTAAATACTCTATGGGTCTTTAGCAATACATGTGATAAGTCTAAAGCAGGTTGGATGAGCAACTGGCATAAAAAGCAAAGACCAGATGCACACATAGATAAAGATTCAGGTGTTTATAAATGAGATTATTATAGTTTAATTTAAATCCTTTAATTCCAATATTTGTTTGCCTCTTGTTTTAATTCAGGAAATAACCAAAGAAAGTTAGACTGGAAGAGGAGATAAAAGGAAGTGGAGATGAAAGGCTGTTCCCCATTTTCTTCACTGGTCAAACAGATGTTAGAAAAAAGGGATAACATCAGCAAATTAGCAAAGCCAATTCATGTCCTTTTTTTAATTTTTTTTTTTAAAAAAGGAACTCAGTTTTTCACCAAAATTTAATGGGTCCTTTATTTGCCCACGCTCCACCTCTGGAAAAAATCTAATGGAAATTAGGCAGCAAGTTTTTGCAATATCTTGCTGACAGACACAAGAGAAATAAAAAGAAAATAAACAGCAATGTAGCTGTAGATGTAGTTTACAAATGACATCCCATGATGATTACTCTCCATCCATCCCTCTACCAATCTAAAATAAATAACAACCAACAATTAATGTTTAGAAGTCAAAATTCCTTCGGCTCTGTGTTTTGTGAATACAAAATAAGCACCTGTGAAGCAGCTGCATCAAGATTGCTCTTTTACTTCAACGCATAATTATCGGACTGTCACTTGCTAGTCATGTGTAAGTATGCAAATGTGGCCACTGGCTGCATTGCAAAAGCCCACTGTGCATTAAAATATATATTTACAGTTAATAACAGTTTTATTGTGAATAGATTGCACTTTTGTTTTCCCTACACTCAGCTTAGCTCTTGAACTGTTGGAGAGTGATAAGAATATCTGCATATTGATTCTTTCTCAACCTTTTTATGTTCCCAGTAAATGCCAGTTATCAGGCAGCTCACCTGCTGAGATAAGTTAGAAAAGCTTATACAACCATTTACATTTTTGTAAGCTATAATAATTAATAATAATGACTGCAAGCAGATAATCTACACAGATAATGCTATTTGAGTAAGAAGCACAGAGTAAGTACTTTGAAGAATGTATCAGACTGAAATCATCCCTGGGTGAGTTCACAGACATAACTGAAAACCTCAATAGTTCAGAAGACAAATGAACCAGAATGAGGCAGAAGCAGTGAGCTATGGTTGAAATTGAGAATTTCAGTTTTTTCTCTTCCAGTATTTGTCGTGTTGCCTTTAAGTTTTCGGACCCACATGCAGAATCAACACGGAAAACCAGTAGATTTGAATGCTTTTATTGCTGGGACAACAGGGATCCAGAAAACAGGACAAGGGATGTTAAATGGTGGTGAAGTCTGAGGAAGGGAAGCAGACGGATTAGTGGTTGTAGATGGGTCCTTAGCAGATGACTGAAGGATAAGCTTACTTGGTTGTTGAAAGGGGGAGACGTGGACGGGGTGGAAGACAGATGTGGAGGGTCTGCAGAAGGTTCCCTTGGTGTTCCAAGGAGGGGTGAGAGAGGGGTCCGGGAGGATAAAGTCTGCTGGAGGCGTCGCACTGGAGAGTGGGCAGGCAGAGGAAGGAGGTATGAGACAGCTGTTTGCTCGTTGCGTCTTTGAGGGAAGGTTGAGGACAGACTGGGCTCTCGGATTGTTCTGGAGGGAAAAAGTAGATTCCACATGAAAGTACACAAGAAGTTCGGAATTCACAAGGATGCAAAAATCTTATTTAGACTACTCGATACACGTTCTGGCTGGAAGTACCGTCTGGGTTAATCATCCGGCGGCGCAAGGTGATCTTCCTTCTTCTTTTAAGCACCAGCCAGCTTGATGATGGATTGGCCTCAGGTGTGCAACCACTCAGAACTGGCTCACTCTCCAGTGAAGATCCTCTCTGCAGCCAGATCGCTCACTCACCCAAAAACATCAGATCCTAACAGTATTGGACAAGAAACTTAAGCAATTTCAGCGCTTGATGATGTTACCTCTAATACTAGAAGTTTACAATTACAATTACCTTGCAATTAGGGAAGATTTCTCTTTTTTTTTTTCACTTTTGTTTTCCAGTCACCTCACAGTACAAACCAGATCGTGCTAATGAATTATTTTCACCCAGAGGAAGGACTGCTGCCCCTCAATGGATTTCCAAGACATGGGCTTAACTGTGTGGTCCTGCACTACGGCAAGTAAAGGAGTGCTTTACTGTATCACTAACAGCCATGTTGTTTTAGAGTACCTGGAAATCTGATTGTCTCACTTGTTTAGAGGTACAGGGAGACACAGGGAGCTTTACCATGTTGTGAGGACAATCCAACAACAGTGTGATGTATCAGTTGCAAACCTATTCCTATTTGCTAACTTATATTCTATAGAATACCTTCCATATTATAAAAACTATTTTGGTCCACAAAAAATCTGCAGTTAATTGCAGGTAAGCCAAAATAATGTGGGTTTTCATCCTGGTAAAGGCACAATGGCCTATCAGTACATTTCAAAGATCGATGTGCAGAATCAGTCGGCTGTGCATTTATGTAATTCTAATTTGTTTGCCTAATAAGGGTATTAATGAAAAGTGACTGCTCACTTAAGTGCTGGGTGTAATAGAATAACTCAATCACTCCATGAGACAGTCAATGCAACACCCCGGCTTGTATTAAAGATATTAAAGTGCATGGCTACATACATTATCATTCACACACAATCCTGTGAAATGTTTATCATATTATAAAATGTAAGGTGGGGTATAAGGTCGAGATTATTGTTTTCGGTTTGGTGCAGTCTCAATATGACAGTATAGGAAGACAGACTCAGAGTTTTGCACTAAGATTCTTCTTATCTTTTCAATAAATGCTATACGTGCCCCCCGTCCTTTTCTCTTTCTAACCTCATCGTGAAGACCCAGTGAGTTCCTTGTTATCGATATGGCAGCATAACTAGTAAGCTCCATTCAAATCCCAGGCTTTTGCTAGTGTACCAATTATTTCTTCCCTTGGGTCCTCACTCTCTTATAACCTCTGAAGAAACTGTCCCACAGATTATATAGCCATGCTTCTCAGCTCTGCAAACTTTCCCCTGCTCATTTCTCTCTGCCAAAGAAAGAAATTTGAGGCATCACAGTGAAATTATCATTTTGAATCATATTTGCAACAGTTCATTAATAGTGGCATAGAACTTATGGTGGTGGCCATAAAGGTCCAACAATTGTCTTTAGAGCTCTTCAGTCTAATTACTCTCACGTCACTGACCAACGTTCTCCAGCAGTTCTTAAGCTAATAGACTACTTCTTGCCAAATCCTAATCTCTCAACAAAACCAGTCAAAAAAAGAGAACATTGTTACAATGAACTATACTAATTTAGGGACAGCCTTGGCTCAGCACTGAAGCTGAATGGATGAATATCTGTTTTAATCTTATTTGTTTAGAGCCAGTAAACAATGTGTTCACTTGTTGGGCAGTCAAGCCAGAAAATCCAATTCTTTATTTTACATAAACTGAGTAATCTTGCTGAGTGATGTGGCTTTCTTAGCAGCCAAGTTCAAAAATAAAATATTCAAATAAGTAAAGCCAAACAACATCTGTTGTCCTGTTTGTTGTTCAGTTTTCAAAAGCTGTTTGGGGTTAGCAAATTCAAAAAATGCTAAAATGGAAATGCATTTTCATTTGTATCTGTCCAGACCAGTTAAGAGAGATGGCACACAACCTGGTGTCATCAGAGTGACACATGCCACAGAGGTTGGCCACCACAGCTAGAGGCTCTCTTATTGATTGCCTGTCAGATGTGGTTCTCAGGTGTGGCCATGGCAGATGGCCTATAGGGCTAACTGAAATGGCTGCTTGCCTTATTGTGGGTTACTTTCAGTTATGTCGGTATAGTGTTCTGCTGTTTTAGATGTGCATGGACACACAAAAACTGCTGATTATCAGGAACAACTTGCCTCTTTGAGTTTATTTTCTTTTTTTCTATACTTGTCAAACCAACATTTTTCAACGTAAGTTTAAAAAAAATATCCAACAATACATGTTTACTTATATGCAGCAGTGCCGCAGTCCTTCCTGCCAATGTGTTGGTGGGGAGTATCATCAAATCCTGTGAAAGGCTTGTATAATGTGCTGATGATGCCTCATGGTGGGGACAGATCAATTTGAAGGGAAGACATGTGAAACACAATATAGTACTGAATCTCTATATCAATACAAAATGTACAGATTTAAAGACTAAATAATTCAAGAGCTTTTCCACAGATCAGCTGAAACTAGAGAAGGGATTCCAGGAAGAGAGAATTTTAAAAAGCTGATTTTGGATTATAGATTTTTTTTTTTGGTGCAAAATTGCACAATACAGACGTGCAAACACATTTATTATTATTCCAAACAACACTTAAGAAAATAAAAAATCAGATAAACATTGTGTAAATAAATCAAATAAAGGTTAGTTAATTTCTGAGAGCACAAACCAACCCAGAGTGGTGCTCTGGAAGATATGAGAGGTTTGACATTTGCACCTTTAAGAGAGCTGAAATCAATTTCACATTAGTGTCATTACTTCAAGAAAATTGTAGACTTTAGCCATAAATGACCAGTATATTAGGTCATTAAGTTGTCTGATTGAAAGAAAGCTTGGATTCCCCACTGCTTAGACCATTTCTTATGAGTGTGAGGTCATTGCTTTAAGTCATGCATTTTATTATGACTGGGACTCTTGAAAGGATACCAAGGGCTAAAGCATTTAGCAGTTAATTTGTATGTATGAACTGTCAATCACATAACCAAAGGCAAACACTGATTTAAAAAAAAAAGTAAAAGGCTGAAATTCATTTTCTGAAGTAAAAAAAGAACGTATGCTCTGGTTTTAAAGGTTAATGTTTCAAACATACTGCAGTGACACACCCAGTTTATACCTGAGAGACAATACATGGCACCTTAAAGCAGACAGAGTCAATTTTACCCTCATCCCTGAAACGGGTGATGCTCTGTAAAGAGCAAAACTCAAAGAGAAACAACTCAGGAAGGAATAGATAAGTCAAGAAGGTTATATGATTAGCTTGGCTTATATGTCTGTTAGCAGGGTTGCTGTTAAAGTTAGGCACTGATTTGCATGGAAAAATTGAATGATGTGATTTATATTTGACGTCAGATACAGATTAAGGAACTTTATCTTTAGCCTTGAATTAGGTTTACTGTCTTGGACTGCATTCATTTCTCTGCTATGAGACAGAATCAAGTTTATCACTTCACACACACTCCTTCTCAGCAGGTATCCCTGGCCCGATGTTATGGTGCTTGTTGACCCCTCTTTCCTGTCTTCACAACCCCCAATCAGCCGAAGCAGATAGCCTTACCGATTCTGGTCCTGCTGTTGGTTTCTTCCTGTTAAAAGAGAGTTTTTTCTCTCCAAAGTCGTCTCTTGCATGCTCAAGATGGGAGAATCGAATCAAGGAGAATTTTCGATGTGGTCTTTTGGTCTCCGAAACGAGGCAGCTTTTTTATTCAAAATTGCCATTACTTGAATTGGACTAATTAGGATTTGAATGAATTATAAGTGGATTACAATTAATTGGATTTTAACTGGCTTGAATTGGACCATATCTGTATCAAGTGCCTTGAGATGACATTTGTTCTGATTTGGCACGACAAATATAATGCTGACTCAGAATTAGAAGATGGGTTAGGTGGATATCGGCTGCAACAGGCTCACAAACATTAAGTCTTACAGCATCCTGAGATGAGTGAGTTTTTAAGCTTGGAAGTAAGTAAGGAATTACTAAAGTAAGAAAAGAAGAAAGTAAGTTTGGAATTATCTTAGTACTATGTTTACATTGCACTTATTACATCACTGTGCAGCAGTTTAGGGACTTCAACCTGATCTCACACCAGAATGCTTGATAGCTTGTTATACAGCGCAAAACATTGCAGTTTTACTATGACGGCTCGTTGGCTCAACAATTGCACAATGACTGTTTTGCTCACTCTCTTTCTTTTTCTAAATATGGAGACACTGCTTACATCTCGCCACCCAATGACCTTCACATTTGACCACTTCTACAAGATGGTGTTGGCATTCAACATTGAGCACTTGCTACATTTGTCACAATGTCCACATTTGACATCTCTCAACACGACAAAGAAGACTTTTGATGCTGTCGCCATGAACGCTTGGAAAGAGATAGCAAGAGGTGAAAAGAAGATTAATTCTTAGCATCTTCCACCATTATTGTTTTTGTTACAAAGCTGGAAATAATAATCACTGCTGGGCGAAATGGATTGGAGACAAAACAAGCAGATGCTCATTTAGTTAATTAAACATAGCTGATCTGTACACCTATTACGGCAAACTAGTTGTAGAAAGAAATAGTACAGTATATTAAATCTTCACTTTAAACAGTCAATTTTTGGATTCAGTTACATCCTATTTTCGTTTTTGTCTTATTTGTTTTTTCACATTACTGCAAGAGGCTTGGATAAATTTCTCCTTCAACACAAATAGCTGCTCCCTTCTAGCACATGTCGCTGTGGTCTGTGCTTTTATCTTGAATCAATAAATAAAGGAGAGGTAACAAAATCCACCTGTCTCAGATTTGATAATTCAGTTAAAAGACTATTTCACTCTTTCTTGTCGAAATAACAAGAACCTTTTTGAATATACAAACTGTAACAGATACAGTTTGGATTGCAGTTATTTCTCATTGATATTCCGGAAGTGGTTTCACATAAAACTATATCATCTGCCACGGGAAAAAAAACTTTAAAAAAGTAATGTTAATAAATGATAAGTGCGGTCAATGAAATAAAGCATTGTGTGTAGTTGTCACTCAACCAGAGCAGAATGAGCCAACCTTTTAAAAACAGCTCAGAAATTGGCTATAAATGTGTTTACACACATCTGACCTTCAGTTCAGCAGACACTGAACTACAGTGGACACATTGCATGCTACAACTACGATGCTACACATGGGGAATATTTTATTTCATACCTGTCTACTCAAGGTCAGATGTACTGTTAAAACAACCTTCTGACTGATGTTGACATTGATTCTCTGTAACTTACCTCTAACACCACCATTTAGCCAGATTTCAGAGCTGACCACCCTAAAACATAATTTATCTTTTAACATTTTCCATTTACTCCTTTCAAGCAATGAAGCATCTACTACTGTACTGACATCTACAAAGCACAACACCATGATGCTGTATGGAATGAAAAGGTAAAGTGTTTGTCTGAATCTGGTTAAATTGCCTCACGCCTGCAGCCATTTTTGATATATATTTTTTTCTGTCAACATCTGAGGTAATAGATCTTGTGTTTTCCTGCCTTTGTTCATTCCTTCTCTGATGCTCTTCAAAGGGAGTGATTTCTGCCCGTGTTTAATATCAGATGATATTGGCCTGAGTGTTGGTGAAAAACTCTCAAGCAATATCTTTTCCAGCTCACCCTCCACCCCCGTTGAAAATTCAATAACATCCCACTAAGTTGGATCTTTGAAGTGACTACATCAGCGGGTAGAGGCTTGTGGAGGGAAAAAAAGTTGATGATTTGGTGGGGTTTTACACTGTTTCCTTCATAAGCAATTATATCAGAAATAAATGCGTTAGATATCATGTCAGAAGATCAAGCACTGCACTCTTCTGAAGGCTTCCTGTGAAACTGTTGGCGATGAGAGTTTATCCTTGCCTGTTTTTTAGAGCTGTGTTTTTATTTATTTACTCAATATTTTTCCACTTGTATCTTTTATATGAATTTCAAAATGAAAACAATATATTTATATGCACGTATACAGCAGTTCATTATTCAAGGTTGCATTTTGTTCCAGGGACTTTACCATGCCACAAGCAGTGTGCTAGGCTGAGGAAATTAAATCTCCCTTTTTCTTCCCTATTCTCTGACTTCACTTACTTCTTCCTTCCCTATGTGAGTTAGTGTGTGTATGTGTGTGTGTGTGTGTGCGGGCTTGTGTGTGATTTCTCTTGCCAAACATTTACTCGGCTGGGTACACTTTCTGAAGTGTGAACTGAATTATAGATTTCTAATTTTATCTACACTTGAGGCCACAAGGCCTTTGGTGAAAAGCATGGATATTTTATCACAAATGAAAAAGTAAATAAAAACACAATAGCCAAAGGGCTTCGTGGAGAACCGTACTATTTTGAGAGGACGAATGAGGGGAATTGTGACAATACCAAAGTTTCAGTCATTTCCATTGGGTTAAGTCCAAAAATAAGTCAAGCAGGAGGCTGGTACACTTTGTGATGATGTGCCAACATCAGGTCATATATCTTACAGCTGTTTCCTAAGGCCTCAGCTACTTCACTACAAACTCACACCACAATGCAAAAGGGAAAACATTGCTAATTATTATTATTGCTAATTATCATTATTGCTAATTATTATTTGTAGTATTATTATTGTTATTATATAGTTTTATTTTTGTACAACAGACATGTTTTGGTAGGGGAGCAACTGTTTCATGACTAATTAAATGACTTTCTTCCTATTGGATTGGGAGGTCAGCTTAAGGCAATTCAATGGCAGCCAATCTGGCAGGTCTTTGTTTTACACAAGCTTGGCAGTCCATTGGGGAAGCTTAGAACATTTCCACATTTAACAACAGAGTTTTACAGATTGTTTGAGGCATTTATTTGCCCACTGACAACACTATATGGGCTGTTGGCTGGCTGATGTCACTCTACCAATTGTAATTAGAGCAACACACAAAAAACACCATTAACTTACAAATATTTGTAGATTTTATTGTTGAGTGTGTGTCAGGATGATACCAAGGGGCTTCAGAGTGAGATAGAAAAAGAAGGAGATAAGTTATGAAGCAGGGGTGGGGAGGATTTCAGTAACAGCGTCAGGTGACTGATAAACAATTTAAGCCGCATGCATTCGGCATCTGATTTTACTCCAAATGTAAATGTTTCCTTTAAGTATAATTCAGAATGCTTGTTTACAGGAACAAACTAAATCACTGTTAGAAAATAGAGATGTGAAAAAAAAGTACAGCCATGGCTATCAGTTACATATCGAAAAGATGATAAATGAGTAAAGGGTGTAACTGAATTACTTGGTAATGAAGAATCGGGATTCAAATTGTAGGTGTTGCTGTTATTAGTTCGCATTTCCTCCAAATCCCTTTTATATGATTCCATACCAAATATACAGTTTTTAATGCAGAAATGCTGAAATGATTAGAAGTTGATTTTGGGGCAGTGGTAAGAAAGGCACTGACACAGTCGTTTTTTCTTTTTTTTTTTCAAAATTTGTTTAGGAGACTGTTTAATTGAGTAACAGTCTGTTATTTACCAAGGTTTGCAATGGCAATTAAATAAAGGTTGTGTAAGTATTTACAGCTAGAGGAAAAAAATCGTCCTAAAAATTACACTTATGGTTGCCGCTCTACTGGGAGCATGTGGTGAAGAATTGCTATCCCAGAGGGGATGATGAGAAGAACCTAACAACATCCGCTGAACCAAAAAATTTATTTTTCACTTTTCCTTTCTTTCCTTTCGTTTTTTAATAGGTCTACTATAATTGCTGTAAGTGGGGTTTCCTCATTTACATTTTCACCTGCATTGATGCAGTTCCTTAGGTCATTAATGGAAATGTTGCAGCAGCATCACCTTATATGACATTCCCGAATGGCCAGAAGGTTTTCCAAGCAGTGAAGCAGAGGTTACAGTCATTGATGGGTTTATGATCACATACCCTCATCCAATGAATATCAGCCTTTTACGGAATGGTGATAGTTGGCTGATTTCCTTTTTCGTATTATAACAGCACTTTCAACAGCAGAGTTTTGCTTGTACGTCCTGTATTTGTAGGAGAAACCAATTGTGCCTGTGTAATTGGTAAATTAGCTGCTTCTTGTTTGTGACCCTGTGCCTACACTGCTGTTGGTAGAACTCAAATGTTAATCCCAGAAATCATAATTTTTTTCATAGATTAGCAAAGAACAGAAGCTCACCAGCAGTACAGTGAATTACGATTACATTAGCTAGATTTACTCCTTCTCACAAATGGGCTGTTGGTAATTTTGAAAATGACATAATTATTATCAATGACAGGCCTAAATACATATATTTTTGTCCCTATAACTCTTTATCACCTTTGAATTTAAGGTGTGAGTGAGGGACTGAAAGTAACTATTGCAATGATGACTTCAGTGACCTGGTAATGAAAAGAAGGGTCATTATGTCTTTAACATATTGTGGAACTTAGCCATGACAGGCTTTAAAAAATAACAATGAAACCTTGAAATCAATCATGCATCATACTGGTAACCAGTGCAGTGATAAATCTTCTTTGTGCCAGTTAGATTTCTAACTGCTGCATTATGAGCTAATTGTACTCTGGAAAGGTTGATCCGAGTCAACCCCATGTACAGTAAGTTACAGGAGTCCAATCTAGAGGAAATAAAAGCATGGATAAATGTTTCTAGGCCCTCGTTCTATATATATATATTTTTTTTTGTGATCAAATTTTTATTGTATTTTGTGTCAAACAAAAAAAAACAAATACACAACACATGAAACGACAATGGACGACAATCAACATCCATACCAGCACCCCCCCCCCCCCCCCCCCCCCCACACACACACACACACATACACACACACAGGTCTCCTTCCCAGCTCACTCAGGTCTCATTCCCAGCTCACTCACCCGTTCCTAATAGAAAATACAAAGAAAAAAACAAAAACAGCTCAGGATAGTTGATGTGTAGATGCAAGAAGTAGAAGAGGATAAGAAAGTGAAAAAGAAAGCAACAGGACATCATCCCAGGCCATCAATCCAATAATCTATCAATAAAAGATGACCACAAGTTAATATTCTTGCTCTGAGCACCGTGCACACTGGCCACAGATTTCTCAAGTTTAGCCAGATCTATGACTGTATTAATCCATTGTTGTTGTGACAAAGCATGGGGAGTTTTCCATCTTTGCGCGATTATTTTTTTAGCGGCAGTTAGGGCTACCAAACACCAGCGTTGATGCATCAAGGAAAGGTCTAGCTCAGTAAAATCGTTCAGTAGCAAAATCCTTGGAGAGCAAGGGATGGTACTGTCAAGAATAGAGGAGATCTTTTTAGAAACCATTTCCCAAAATGTTTTTACCCCAGGGCAGTCCCAGACCATATGTAGAAATGTTCCTGTAGCTCCTAAGGAGCACAGCTCGCATGTCGGTGATGATTTTCTTTTCATGTAAAATAATTTAAGAGGAGTAGTATAAAGTCTGTGAATAAAGTTATAATGAATCATCTGATGGTTAGGGTTACGTGATGATAAAACTATCTTTGGCCATACTGTTGTCCAGTTGATTGTGGAAGGTGTAATTGAAAGATCATGGCTCCAAAGCGTATCAACTTGTTTAGGCTTTTCCACACATTTGGCAATGTGAGTATAGAGATTGGAAACCAAACCTTTGGTGGATAAACAAATCTTTTGTATTGGGTGACACTCCAGTTGCTCGTGCTATATTTTTTAGTTGATAAAAACTGCCCTGCACTGCACTACGGATTTGTTTGTAAGTACTCAAAGAAGAGTCAAGGAAAACACCAACATTTTTTACTGTATCATGCACATGATTTATTGGATGATCAAGTTTATTGACTTTTCATAGAAAAGGATGGACCAAATATCATTATTTCTTATTTTCATTTATATGAAGAAAATTGCTTGCCAACCAGGCTTTAACGCTGTCAACAGTAAGTGAAAGATCTTCAGATGTCACAGGGACAAAAAAATTGTGTCATTCACTGTATCATTCACAACAGTGACAAGAAATATTTTGTTTTTCAAAGGGCAGCATATACAACGAGAATTAAAGAGGACCTAAAATGGAGCCCTGTGGGTTTCTGCATGTAATGGGAGCGGAAAATGATATGCAGCTTCCTATTTTGATGGAAGTAATTCTATTTGAGAGGTAAGAAGTAAACCACTTTGAGACTGTCCCTTCTACTCGGACTGCATCCTCCTCCAGGGGCTTCAGCAGAATGTTGCCATTGATGGTATCAAAAGATGTGCTAAGATCAAGAATAATTAAAAGATGATGGCAGACAGAGAAGACCTGAGTAAAATCTACTTTTTCCAAGATGTTGGAGATGAAAGGCAATTATGCAATGTGTCTGTAATAGTTTGCCGTTTAATTTGTTTTCCTTATATTTCAGTGATGGTGTATGATTGCCTCTTTAAAACTGAAGGGCACAACACCTCCTGTTAGACTGCCATTTATCTTACCAAAATCAGGAGGCAGATTGAAATTAAAACCCCTTTAAAGAGATGTGATGTTAATATGTCACCAGGTCAATTGGCTTGAGTGCAGACTTTGTTTGGCTTGTGCATTCCTAATTTGTGAAGGGCAACAAAGTTCATGGTGTAAGTACTGGAAGACCTAAAGATTCACCTGCTGCTCAGCATCACTGCAACCGAGCAACAAAAATATAAGCTCGGTGAGTGGTTGAAAAAGTTGCTCTAACTTAGGTCATCATTTGATCAAAGTAAGGTGGAAAAGAGCAGGAGATAACTTAACAAGAGAGTTTGGAGTCGAGGGTAAAAATTAAATGGTCAATTACACTAACATTAACAATTTGTAGGTTTGAAATAAGACCATTTTCTTTTTTCTTTGCAAAGGTCAATGTTCAATAGATAATAGCTTTTGGACAAGTTATTCATTTCAATGCAGAGCCAATTTGCCACGAACAGTTTCCCTTTTTCTGAGGGAGCAAAACTTCATGTAATAGTCATGAGATATAATCTACTGATATGTGTTCTGTGAAAGTACTCCCTACTTTGTTCATATGCACAAAAAGTGATATAAAGAAATACAGCCGTGCAGCATTTTGTAAAATTGTCGTCATTTGTTATACCTGCTTTAAAAGGCATAAAAGTTCATATCTAAAGGGTGGAGGATGTGGTGGTGTGGTTATGTATATATGTATCCAGAACAATCCAGAACCAAGAGCTTATTGTCTTCATAGACTATTGAAAAAATATAAAACATCTAAATCTCTGATCATTATCTGAACTTTTCAAAATGTTTCTATGCTAGAGATAGTATTATTATATCCACAAAGGAATGTAAAGAGAACAACTCAACAGGAACTCCAGGTGACACTCACAGACTGTAATGATGTATATTTCTGAAAGCATCGTGTTCAATTATCATCATTTTTTTAAGAGTTTCCTTTGCCTTTCATACACAGCACAGTCTCTATATTGCTGTCCTTTTGTCCAGTTGGCAATTAAATATAATTGCATAATGAGAAATGCTACGGTCTCAAGTTTACAAGATTACAGCTGCTACTTGTTTGTGTTACACATCATTTTATCATCAACTTTCTTTGCAAGTCCCAGCTGAGCTGTGTGCTTGGCATCTCAAGGGGCGTTTTCAGGCACCAGAGTATCTTGCACAGAAACGAGGTGAAAAGAATGGGTTTAGTAAGAAGATTGCCAAGGTAAAAGGAGTTTAGCAGTGCCATATTGCAGCAGTGTTGCATGATGATGAGCTTGGTTCATTTATTTTTTATTCCGCAATCAGGAAAAATGAATCTTTGAGGTCATCATGCCCTGAAAGGCCAGTGTTTGGAAAAAAAGTAAATAAGAGGAACTGCAACTATAATATCTTTAAGAATATCTATATTATGTTGTGTTCTTTAATTAACCAGGTTAAAGTGACTTGAAAATGTAGTTTGAGGAAATCCATTGTTTATAGAGCTCAGCCATGTAATACCAAATATTCCCTCTTGTGATGATAATCATGGAAAAAGGCCACTCACAGTTTAGCATGATCAATAGTATGGGAAATTGTGAAAGCTACTGCTCCACGCCACTGTTCATCATCAGCGTCTGAATGCATCTATTTTAATATTTGCCCATATTATTGATTAACTAATCCACTCAGAAGCCTGGCTATCCTTTTCCTTGGCTCACTGCATACCATAACTTAATAGATCCCTTTGGGAATAGTACGCAGTGAACTGTGAGACAAAATGTCAGGCTGCGATTGGCCCTGTGAAGGCCTGTGTAAATGAGAGGAGCATCAGCGCTTGAGTGTATATCCTCGTGTGTTTGAAACTGTGGGAGGTGTGAAGAAAGGGGAGACATGAAGAAATGGAGGGGACGATTAGGAAGCGAAAGTAGGACAAAGAAGGGTAACGGGGAAGAGATTCAAGGGGTTGAGGAGAAAACTTCACTGAGAGAGATGAAGAGCTAAGCCAAGAGAGATAAGCTGGGATGTTTCAGACCTCTCTGCTCTGCTATTTGAATTTTGACCCCACTTGCTCTCTTTCCATTTTGCTCTCTTCTCTGCTGCCATTTGAAGGATGTTTCAGTGGCTCAGATTTTACAGTCCTAAAACAGAAATGCATGTTGTGAATATCTTTGTGTTAATCCCACCATGACATCCCTGATGACATGTAAACGTGTACATATACACAAATAATAATTTCATAAAGAGATACAGTTGCACAGCATTTTGTAAAATTGCCAGTAGCTCCACAAGCTTTTTACATCTTGCATCAAAAGTACTGAAAGTATTTTTTTTTCTCAGGAGTTTCATTCTAAAATACACATCATATACAGTAAACAACCTCATGGGCAGCAGCTTTGTGGTCACATTTATGAATGTCCCTTGTGGGCTCACTCACTGTAGCTCAACCCTTCCCACCAGACACACACTTGCAGCTCTAAGGAGGATAGATGTTCCTGTTTGCTTCATGAGTGGACTAATGTGACTAATCTCCATGGGTCTGTAGACAGTGGTAGAAACACAGCCAACCAAGAATCTGAAGGAACCTCTTGAGGTCCTGCAGAAGAAGTTCAAGGGGCAACAATTACCAGGCTCCTCGCCTTGTTTTCAGGGTCTGAGAGAGGTCTTGTCAAACATAACACTTTGAGGAGCAACAGCAAAGGAGAAAATTCCAACATTTGGCTTACTAACCAGAGGTTTAAATTGATCACTTAATAAGTGAATAGCAGTCCAGCTAGAGAAAAGGTTCCCCATCTCTAAAACCTGGTTAATGTTTGTGAAATTCCTCAACATTGGGAGATGTTTGCATTTTATGTCTTTATTGACATGTTTAATTGGACCTCTTTGAGCACATAAAGTTTTTTCCAAAAAATATATGCATACTTCTAGAAACATTAACATGGAAATGGCCTCAATGACTAAAACTATTGTGCACTTTGTGTTCATCAAATTTTTTTGCAGTGCATCCTACAACAATAAAGTGTCTTCTTGTTTTGGTCCTGCTATGTCATACATAGTTGTTACATATCCAGTCATTTCTGTTCCAAAAACTAACTCCAAATGCGCCCTCGAATACAGACAACAAAAATAGCCATACTGGGCATTTATTAATTCTTTATAGCATCGTTGAGTGAATTGTGAAGCCATGATTCCTTTCAGGTCACAGAAATTCTCTCTTCTTTACTTAGAAAAACTGTCTGATGATAGATGTGTGTGTACATCAGAGACAAATTATGCAAAGCATTGCTTTTAGATGACAAGCACTTGCAGGGTATTAAATGGAAAGAATAGTACGTTATGATGATTTTAAAACAAAATTGCATGTAATCGCAGTCTAAATGGGCATTTAAAGTGGCGTCATTTTCAGTAAAAAGCCTCAACTATCAGCTTTTTTTCTTTTTGAATAATTGAGATGTTTGGGTTGTTTTTTGTTTAGTAATAAATTGCATGTGTCAAATCACTGCCACACTATTTGAAAACTATTGGCATCCTCTGTTAAAAGATAAGCAACAACCTTTTCGATGTTGGAGTACTTCCTTGAATGTATTTATTACTACATTTAGTTCTTTGCATTGACATTACTAATTGAAAATTCTGTAAATGTTTTTGCACAGCATACTTTTTACTGAAAGTCAATCAGTTTTATCAACCACCAAATTTGCTCCTTCTGTGGGGAAGGTAGGGTGTTGGATGACTTCAACACATCGGCCAAAACAAACCAAAGACACATTACAAAATTTGTAGCCTGGTATATAGAAATATACTTAGCAAGTTTACATTAAGGACTCGCTACCTTTTTCTTAATCAGTTCTCAACAACGATACACTTCCCACTGTGCTACTGATGACATTACGAGACGTAATGATGTCATCAGTTGTAACTCTTGACAGGGACAAAAATACCATATCAGGGGTTGGTGGGTGACATTAAATTCCCGACCTTCAAATGACTGGTTGAATTAATGTACATAGTTAAGTTTAGATGTTAGAAATACATAGAATGGCTTACAAAACTATACATTGCGCAGACCTTACAATTTAATACTCCTTGGTTGCTTTTTCCATCATGTGATGCAGCATAGCTCTGCACAAAATAAATGTCTGCCAAAATGTTGCTTTCTCACAATTCTTAAGACTGGATTGTGAAACTACAAAGTATTAGATGTGTAAACTATTTCACATTTTCTAGCGAGACTAAACTGCGTCCGCTTTCACTTGAGAGAATTGAGTTTGGTTCATACAAAAAAAAAACTTGTGATCTTCTTTTCTTGTACCATGGATATACATGTTTCAGTCTATGGTAAGTCATTTAAGTGCTTTTCCCTTTCAGTTTTCTTTGAACTTTTTATCAGTAATGTATATGCACCTAAGCCAAAGGTTATGTTTAGAAGAACAATACTGTTTCCTCTGTCCAAATCGATGCCCAAACAACCAGTTATTTAATCTTAATTGGTAGGAAGTTACTTTGACGTAAGAACAGTGAGATGTTTTCACCTTCTTTTGGTCAGAAAATAACCCACATGTCCTTTTCCCCTCCCTTCTCCAGCTGTCAGACATTTACCCTTGAGTAACTCCCCCATCGGGCACATCCGTATAACCTTTGAACTATCTCAGCCATGAAGGGATTTTTATTCAGTGCCAGAAACTTCTCGACAAGCTCTCTTCAATGTCAAGGAGGGAAGACAAGATGCAAAGGGAATTTAAAAGGATCTCTACAAGCTTTTTTTCTAATTGTAAATAAAAAGCTTTATAGCTCAGCAATCTGTTTAGGATGGATTTTTAGAGATGAACTTTGCATTGCTACCTGTTCCTTCTTTTCACCTCTTCATTTTATTTGACATTGACTTTATCTTGAGTTGTAAACCATCTCACAGTGTCAGTTTTGGAAGCACCAATTTACATCCTGCAAAGTGCGTTGGTGCTTATGAGATCATGGTAAAAAGGAAAATGCGCTTCAGGGTACACAATTTTTGAAGTGCATGCAACATTGAAGAGACGTGTCACAGTTGGTACATTAAGCCTTGAGTAGATCAGGGAGGATCCAAACGCACAACTTTGACACAGGGGAGCATAAAGGTGACCTCTGTGCACTCAGTTATTGAGATAAAATAGCAACACTTCAATTTTACAAGGTTTATTTTAGTTATTTTCGCAATTAATATCTTAGGGCTATTTTAAGCCTTCACATAGGTATTCGTCTGCAGAGCACTCCGGCACCACGGCCGGCTGTTTTTTCAGCGCAAACACACAGATGCACAGTTCCCCAAAAAGCTAACAACACACAGGCTCCGGGGATGACGTTATGCGATGATCGAATGCTGATTTCAAATTACTTTCTTCATATAAGGAAACACAGTTGAAGATTTGAATAGAGTTTTATGCAAGCGCTTGGCTGACAAAATTCATCGTGTCTATTTATACACATTTTGTGTTAGACAGACATCTAAGTTGTTATGTAGGATTTTAAATTAATCATATGGTTTCCATAGGGTTTATTCTTAATTTGTTTACTAGACAACTTCTTTACAAAAATAACACTGACCACGCTTCTAAATTAATTGTTTTCACCAGTGCTGGTGACTTGCTGGCATCCTACTCAAAATAAATGTATTAATTACCATGTGTTGGCTTAGTGCCTGTCATACATGTTCACAAGTTTACACAGAATATCTGCACCTGCTGAGGCTACCTTCTAATACTGCTACAGAGACACAGTGCACATACATAGCAAAATTAAAAAAAAAAGTAATAACAGGAGATTGGTTGAAAGTTAGTTCAAGTTGGCAAAAGCTTAACTTCAACCCCCATCACAGAGCAGATCTTTGTCCACTTTGACTTCTGTGTTTTCCCTGGGCAGAGCAAAGCAAAAGGACCAACAACAGTGCGAAACAGCCAAGAGCAGCTCACTGCTCAGCTTGTTTCCCAAATTTTTGAGACTGCCCTCATTGGCAGCAAAATACTTTAACATCCAGATGTGTTTGAGAGGGACCGACAGGGTGTGTACGGGGATCTACGTTCAGCCCTTGAATGAAAAGCTTGGATATGGTGAGGTATTATATGACCAGACTCCAATTCCCCAAATGAAGCTATTCAACCCAAATCTCCTCCTCACTCAACTTTCCAAAGAAAGATTAATGAAAAGCAGCACAACTATTTGATTGGAGCAAATGGTTAATTGATTACAAAGGAAGCTGCCAATTTATTCTATGTTTACCTGCTTGACTGTTTACAGTTTCAGTATTGTTTACGGAGTTGTTTACCCGGGCGCTCGACTGAACTAAAGCCACAAATACATCAATTCAACAACCTTGTATCAAACAACATTTCAAAGTTACTTGAGTCACACATTTAAAGTTGCATGGTGATAGTTGATCAACCTGAGCTCACAGACCAATGTGAAATAACCACAAGCTCTTCAATAACCTTAACTGGTGGTGGTTTGTAAGGTACTGAAAAGGCATGCTGGTGCATCGCAAAATGACAGGAAGTCATGAGGTTTCTTCTTGTGGACACAGATCCCCTCACTTACATGAGAAGACCCAAAATGCACATTTTTTTGGGGAGGAAAGAGGCACATAATTTGGTGTAAGGAAGTGTAGTTGGTTATTGGGAATTTCTGTATCTATTTACAAGTATTTTTGCCCCAGATATTTCTGTTATTTTCAGTTAATTGGCTCATAGGACCTGAATGCTATTGTACTGAAATAATCAAAGTAAGGATATGTTGATATGTATGAATTCGTTAGATCTTAACCTTCTCTTAACAGCCATAAAAAATGGTCTGAAAGTGCCTTGCAGTTCTAGTTTAATGAGCAATAAGACAGTTCTTATCAGTGAATCCACTCAGCGAGGGTGTCTTGGTTCTGGAGGTGAAAGACAGAGCCATGGATCTCTCAGACTACTCTGCTAATTAAAGGTATCAGTCATGAGAGATGCATGTCAGTTTATAAGACGAAGACGCAAACGGAGCCCTCATTTGTCACTGCTCAGATTTATATCCAATAAGAATTCAATTGCTTGGCATAAATGCATGGTTTGATGTATGGTGTATGTGTGGGAGGAATAGAGGGGGGGTGGGTCTCAAAGAGAGCAAAGGAGTGGTAAAACACAGCAGCCGGCTCTTCTTATTTCTCTGCAGTTCACATACACCAAGTACTTAGACAAACCTATAATACTGCGTGCACCAGTTAAACGTACTCAAACTCTTCACTTAAAGGACCTCTTGACTTCAGTGTTGAGTTACATTGAGATGAGTTGGAGAAAACTGCTGTTTTAACACATCACTGCTATACAGCACAAAAACCTAGTAATTTCACAATGAATTGTTTTAGAGTTATTATATTTTCATTTCTTTGTTCTCCACAGAGATGAAGCTTACGTTTTGATTTGTCAGCTTGTCAACATCCTATTTTCCCATATCTGTTCCTTTTTAAAAAAAATCCATTTTCCGCATCTCACTGCTGTTTAGTTGGCCACAAGATTTTTACGGAGAAAGGAGGGAGCTAGCGGGGGGTGCTGATTCACGGTTACATGCTGCCATTCCGACATACCGACATTCCGACAGTGACGTTCAATTGTCGGAATGGTGACATTTTTTTTTAAGAAATGAAATGTCCCGTCATTCCGAATTTCATTTTTTCTTTTGTCGGAATGGCGGTATGATTTTTTATTTTCAACATACCACCATTCCGACACGCGTGGACAGCTCGCCATGCAATAATAGGGCTGCACCAGCTACAAATGCCCGAGAGAGAGACATTCCAACACGCAAGTCAAGCAAGACTGATCGCACCCACTCAGAAATTTACTGATGATGAGGGCTGACGAGGGGCTCGTTGTGTAGCCAATATTTCATTTGGCAGTGTAAAACGGATGCTATTTGTTTTTGTGACAATTGCCTCAATTTATTTTACCTTAAACCACTGAGAATGCTGTCAAAGTGAAGCGGAGATGCGCATCGCAAAGACAGCACAGCACCAGAAAACCAGCAAATGCAATGTGTAGCCTATGTTACCGTGGGAGTTAAGATGCAAAAAAAGATCAAATCTTGTGCAAGTTTTTCGATATTAGGCCTATACAAATCAAATGTAATTTAACGAAAAGCTTCATGACGTATTTCAATCATTAACAAGATCGCAGCCCACACAGAATCGGAGATGCAGTGGCGGTTGGTCAATAGAGGGCGCTAGAGCGCCGCCCCTCCCGTGAATCAACCATAACAAACATGAAATTAATTATACATTTGTACATTGCGATTTTACTCGTGCAGTGGTGTGATAGACTCTGCTGTAGGCTACATGCCACTGCCAGCAACCATTAAATGCTTTCGACTTTAAGATAGGCTTGCTATTTGCTATTGGATATAAAGCCCTCCTCCAGGTGGTCGCCGGTAACACTGGAGTCTATGAGAGCTAGCAAACTTTTTTACCGCGAACAAGCAGAGGCAGCTTTTCATTGGCGCATGAAAAAATTATTCTAGTTCGCAGCTCTGTGCGCCCAGACCAATGGCAGAGTTTTCCTTATTTTTAATCTTAACGTGATTGGACAATTCATCGAATCAATCACGTCCATCAAGCAAGCATCCGAGGAAGCGCCGGGCTCTCGGGGAAGAAGACCACAGACAGTAGGATTGCTGCAGAGGTGAGTCTCTGTTGCAGAAATTAGTTGTTGTCCATTTTTCAGTGCAGTCAAGTCAAGTCAGCTTTATTTATATAGCACATTTAAAAACATCAGAATTGATCCAGTCTTCTATATTAGTCCTCAAAACATTAGACACACCTACCTTTTAATGTGGTCTTTGTTTTTCCTGAATATTTGTACATTTTGCAATAGAATAGGAAATTCAGAACCATCATCCCTCCCTACTATTATGTTGTGGTTATGGTATAACATATGGTCTATTTTCATTAAAGTAGCCTACTTTCTGAATCTATTCTGCCCCAAAACTCTTCATTTTTGATCAACCCAATGTCTGTCTCTAACTGTATTGATAGTTTAACAATTATCTAGTTGACTGGTGTTTAGATGGTGTAACATGTGGTCTATTCTAATTACAGTAGCCAATATTTCTTTATCTATTCTTTCCCAAAACTCTTTATTTAAGGTCAATATCCAAAGTATCTCTCTAATTGTATTAATCCTTGAACAATGGTCTAGTTTAGGTGGTTTTTAGAATTTGTGTGTTGTGTTCTGATTGTGAGGTGCTATTTGACCCGTCACGCGCAACTGCGCCCCCCAAACAAATTGAATCACCAGCCGCCACTGCGGAGATGACTTCAATTAATTCATGCATGCCTTGTGCTTGTGGAGGGGACAGCAGGTTAGATAAATGCACGTGGCTGCAAAAGGAATACCAAATTTAAATTTTGGTTTCAGTTTTCAATTGGGTTGCGCAGAGTTACAATCTTCATCGCGCATTCAAGGCTGTGACAACTGTCGGAAGACACGCAACCTGCTGTTGTTAAAAATATTGCCCGTCGACATCTCCACAAAGGAAGGTGAGCCCCGATCTTAAGGGATAAACTCACACAGAACTTCCTCCCTGCTCGTAAAAAGAGCAACGGTTAAAGAAACCAGTGGGCACCTTAAAGTGCAATCCTCATACAATCACTATGCAAACAAACAACACAACAACAACGGATTTTTTTTCCCAGTCCGACCCTGACAGCTCCCAACAAGTGTCGGAATGGTGGTATCAAAGTGTCGGAATGGTGGGATCAAAGTGTCGGAATGGTGGTATCAAAGTGTCGGAATGGTGGTATCAAAGTGTCGGAATGGTGGGATCAAAGTGTCGGAATGGTGGTATCAAAGTGTCGGAATGGTGGTATCAAAGTGTCGGAATGGCGGGATGTCGCAGTGGCGTCATGTCTGAGTGACGGGATGTTGGAATGCCGGTTGCATACCCTGATTCACAGTGTTTTGTGACACTCTGGACACTGTCGTGCAGGAGATTGTGGGTTTGAGACTAATCCTGTTTTCAACAGTGGCTTTCTTCTTCCCTCCCATGATTCCTTACTTTTCTTCTGAGCTTTCATTCATGAATGGTCAGGGTAAGACACTGAAAATACATGGCCAGGGGTTGAATGCTAACATCTACATGTCACAAAATTCCATACATTGTTCAACAATTACAAAATTCCGCGTGGTTATCGTGACCATTTTTTCTTTTTATATTTATGAGATTCCCTGGCGTTACTAACAGAAAAGTGCATCATTGGGATATGTTACCATCTCAAATTCATTGTTTTTGGACAAGTAAACAATACATGGTATGTCTGAGTTGACACAAACACTACATGTAATATATCATATAACAGTGTTTACTTTAATATTGGTTGATTGTGTAACTTTTTGTCTATGTCTAGGGTCTGAATACAGTTATTTTACATCTAAATAACGCATCACATGACAAAATCTATTAAATATTGGTTCATTTCCAAACTGTGTAGAATTAATAATCATTATGGTTTGGGTTTCATGTAAATAATTAAAATTCTTCTTGCAAAAAAAATTGTTTTTTGAGAGATAAGGCAGCATGACTGCAGAGATGGCAGGTTTGTGGTCTTTTGTTTGGTTGGTCAGTTCCTTGTGTTTGTGTGGAATTAGATTAATGACACTCTTTACTCTTAAAAAGGCCATAATTTGGTTATTTTTTTCAATATTCAACTTTGGTAAAAGGTCCTGTTTGAGCAGCTAAAGTGACGCTGGTTGGTGCTCACTAAAGTGAGATCTGATTTAATCAGCATTGGTATATATGGGGGCGGAAATGTCTTATACATAGCCCAAGGACAGAGCTATCGCATGCATGATGGGGTGTCATCATTATTACTTTAAAAATGAGTCCCTGACACATTGTCAGACTAACGAGTCCAACTTTTTACAGCAGAATGGTGTCTTCTGCTTTTGTCCTTAAACTGTCAGATTGACACTTTAAATTTGAGTTCCTCCTCAATTTGCAGCAGTCATAACTTGGCCCTTTCATCTCATCCATATGACTTTCAGTGTGCAAGTTATTTGCATCATCCGGTCCCTGTTTTAAAAGCCACGTGGACAACCTGATCTTACAGGAAATAACCACAAAATCTTTGATGACACATCACAAGGTGGTGACTCAAAATGCGTTTATATTGTGTGTCGGTAAGATGAAAGCAATGCCGACAGAAAGTCAATGAGCAGTGAACACACACTGTGGTGAACACACGGTTTGTGGCTGCTGTGATGAAGAAAGTACAGAAGTTGTCTCCATATTGGAAAGTCGACAGTTCCATCCCCAGCCTCTCCAGATGCCAAACTCTTAATTTACCGAAATGCTTTTACTGGTGTATGAGTAATGATAGAAAGAGATAGTAATATACAATAAATGCTATATGAATAAGTGAATGTGGTTTGTACTGTTAGTCAACTAAACAAGAAAAGCACTAGATAAATACAGTCCATTGAGCATTTGCTTATTACGGAAGACAGAGATTTCTTGTAGCATCAAAACCTCCCCAAGAAAAAAATCTTTTAGCAACAAGGTGGGAGTAGAGTGGAATGCACTTTATTTTATCTAAGAGAC
The DNA here is from genome assembly GCF_027942865.1 of Odontesthes bonariensis. Taxonomy (NCBI): domain Eukaryota; kingdom Metazoa; phylum Chordata; class Actinopteri; order Atheriniformes; family Atherinopsidae; genus Odontesthes; species Odontesthes bonariensis. The sequence continues at coordinate 12,676,808 of NC_134524.1, read as the reverse complement.
CCTTGTTTTATTCCTGAGTGAAATTGTTGATGCATATCCCCATTCTTTAGTATTCTTTCACATTCTCTCATTCTGCTTTTCGGACACCTGATGAGGTAGAAGAACATAATTGTTTTTGTTTTGCTAGGTTTGCTTTGATTTCCATCTGTGTTTCAAAAGGATTTTAGAGGAAAAAAAACCTGTTTTGGTTGGGTTTTGCCATACTACTCGGACAAGAAAAGTACTTAGTCAGTTTATCTTTGGGCACCCCCAATGACAGGACTTCTACTCTTGTCTGAGCAAGTGAACTATTTTTCATCACCCTCATAACCAAGGAAACTGGTAAAACCATATATGATGATAACTTCTCAACGCTATAGATTTTATGTTGGCGTTAACAAGTCTGGTATCAAGTTATGCTCATTTCACTTATTTCTATAAGAACTGTCTGTTGTTAGGAGTACTATTTAATTGATTTTGCCCTTGTTGTCTGTTTCTTTCTTTCTTTCTTTCTTTCTTTCTTTCTTTCTTTCTTTCTTTCTTTCTTTCTTTCTTTCTTTCTTTCTTTCTTTCTTTCTTTCTTTCTTCTATTTTGTTGGTAATCTGCTATAACAAAGTGAAAAAGTAAAATCAGGCTATATAATGACTATTCAGATTAACTTGATGTCCTGGGGGTAGTTTTATTCCACAATGCAATGTAAGTCTTTTCTGAAATCTGCACCAAACTAAGCCACAAAATCCTCAGAATGAATCCAGACACAGCAGGTCTACTACATCACAATGCCAAACACAGGTAGCAATTTTACACCACCAACAGTGCAGTTTGAGGATATATTTGTCTTCACAGAAGTGCTGCATGTTTTTCAGTGGCAAGAACCGTGGTGTGTTTTTCTTTTGGTGTGAGGCAAGTAGGAGGAAACTTGTGTGTTCTGCTTGTAGCTATTTTTAACAGCATCTCCCTGCTGGTATAGAGTCAGGTGGAAGCCTGCACCATCTCCCTCTGTCTTAGCGTTGCTCTTTACCAAACACATGCAGGGCATACACACTTGTGCAGAAATGGTTGGTAAATTAATCAGTTACTTTACAAACAAACTTGAATCAACTATGTCTCTAATCAGACAAGCATTCTCTGAAAGAAAGAACATTACTTAACACAACCTGTGACGGGCTTTTCTTCATAAAAAATAGGTCATTTATCCAAAGTGCTTCACAATTTGCATCACGAATCTGCAGCATAGATCTGCAGTGGGTAACAATGTGGGGTAGCTGTGCTTTGAAATATGCACTTGAAACCTAAGGCAAGACAATGTTGCTGTTGTCATATTTTTGGGCTTGTGAAAATGATGCATTGATAAGATTTTGCACTCATTTGTCTCAAAACTCAAATAAATGATATGCAGTGCAAGGTTAACGATTGTACAATATGGTTCACCATACAGAAAAATGTCATGTCTCCAGTTCACATCTACATTTTATTAAGTTGATTTGAGAGTGCATATTACAGAGACATGACTTATTGTAAATCTGACAAAGTTGTCTGTGTGTGAGTTTGGAAACATTGATCTTTGTGTGATGAATATTGTAAGCAAGTAATCAAATCAGGTGGACCTTGCTTGGCCTTTCTGGTTCCAGGGTTAGCATTTAAGCTGTCCATCCATTTTGATTTGAAAATGGATTAACTTTATTACTGCTATTTGACTTCTTTCATTGGCTCCTTTTGACCTTAAACCGTCAACAGTTTGTCCTGTACATCTTGCTTCCCTATAAATCTGTCTATGAAATGTTGGCCCTCTACAATTCATAGACCAGTATAAGGACAGGGATCATGCATGGGATGGTTGTGTCTGCTTAAAGGTTGCCATCATAATTCCTTGTAATGTGCAAGTTGTGTTAGATGTTTCTGATATGATGTCTGTGCTATTTTTATCAGTGAGGATGCAATAAATATTTGAACGTTTGAAACACACTGCAGAAGTAGTGGGGAAATGTGTATGGAAAGAGGCAGTGGTGATGAGAATTTCCTCCAACCCAAACTTCAACCTGAGTTGTAGAGTTCTGAGGTCACACACATAAAAATAGGGATTTGTGTTGAGAAAAAAAGCAAAAGCAACAAATTTAAAATACGTGACCAAATTAAATGGCAGAGTCATTAAAGCTGGGGTGGACAGTCTCTCACACACACACACACACACACACACACACACACACACACACACGGGGCTAAATAAATCTTCACTGCCTTTGTTTCATTGTATCAAGTCTGACAAAACACGTCAATCAAGACAGTGTAAAAGTGACTCCAGTGTTCATACTTCCTTCTACTTATATGGTTTTAGAGACACTGCATTATCAAAACAAGGCTCAAAATACTTAGCTTGGGAAGCTTTTGAATTATTTACATGTCTGTAAGCATGTAATGTATTTTGTTCCATAGTGTGTGTCAAGGGAGTTTTAAACAAGCACACAAAGGACTCACTGATACTTTCCCAGACAATGGAAATAACATTCCATTTCTATAATTAATACTTTATGTTTCTAATGTTATTTTTTAACACTGTTGTGTCATTACTCATTTGACGTCACACTTCTGCTTTATCCTAAATGCACGCACATTACCTATCTTGATTGAACACTACTTCTGGATGGATATTTTAAAGATTTTAAAGATCTGTCCAGAGTCCTAATTAAATCAGGTCAATTCTAAACAGCAAATTTTGATTGAGTCAGCCCTCTGTTTAAAAAGAAAAGAAAAAAATGAGTTTTCTTTGTTCACTATTAACTAACATTTCACCCTGGTGAGCAAATACTCTTTTCAGATGTGAAACAGCTTGTCTGATTTGAGAAATCATTTGCAAAATAAGTGTAGGAACCAATTTCTAAACTTTAGTTGTTCAGTCTAAACAGTAAAAATGTTTGAAATAAGTTGTAATGTCGCTCAATTTTAAAATATTTACATGTAAGCTTTGTGGTGACCATAAAGCAGATATTCATAAAAAGTTTTTCATGGGTAATATTATTGTTAACTTGTAGTACATCGAAGACTGTTATTCATTGTGTTATATAATACTACAGTAAATAACATATTTATAGATACATGTTACACATGTATTATACATTAGTTATTGGGTGCAAATGAACAGTTTCAGTCTTGCCCTGATAAAAATGTTTCTGGAACCTGCCACGAACAATCATCCAATATTTTGAAAGCACTGAAGATTGGAATCTGACATCCACATTATCACTTCCAAAAGAAATTGATCAATTCCATATAGTATTGCAAGTCAACTAACCTTTACATGTCAGCTTCATTACAAATGTATTTGGACATTTAGTATTGCCACCTATTCCTAAGCTATGCATGTGGTATGGCTCTTGAAATAGCTATTTTAGTCTGTCATTCTGTTTGCTTGTACTCCACTTAGATTTAGACTAAAGGATCTGGAAGGCCACTTGAAGGATAGCCATATGTTGAAATTTATGATCCCGGAAATTATACAAACTTTGAGCATCTCCTGACATTTCTGTTGCATAGATGATTTTGGATCCTATTGAACTTATCTGGGAACTATTGGACAGTTTTAGATTTCAGTTCTAAGCTGAGCTTTCTCAGGTCTCTAAAAGGAGTTATGTAATATAAGTAAACAGATAAATAACATTCTAACGTGTGGTTTCCATGAGAGAAACATTTTTTACTACTCTTGAGGTTGTCCGACATTTCAAGGAAAGACTATTTGGTGCGAGTTCCTTTGGAAAACATTAACATCCGCCAATTTAACTATTGTGTCAATGTGAATAGAATTAACTGAAATAATAGCACTGTATTTGTGGACCTTAGTGATAATGTGAAGTAATTGCTTTCATGGAAGCTTAGATCCTTCCTCATGGGAGATTAGTTTGACTCCAACTGGCTCTCAAATAACTTGAGCCCAGAGTGGTTTCCTATGAATTTTGCCAGAGGTAAATATGGTTCATAGCCAATGTGAATATCTGTCTTGACTTTTGAGTCTGTCCTCCCAATAAACAAATTACACCATAGGTCATTAGTTTAATGTGCAATTGCCGCCTACAGGCATGATTTCAAAAGCGATCTAAAATGGCTGAGTTAAGAAATGCATACAAAATCTATTTTGTCCTCACCGAGGCAAGAGCTTAATAAAAAATGAAGTAAAAGTATTTTTAGTGCCTTAATCTAACCAATAACCAGAATAAAAACAAAACATACATTTGAACATTACTAGAAAGCTAATTAACAGAAATGTGTGTCCGTACCTTACAAGATGATTTGATGTGTAGAATAACATTCTATTCTGGGTTGAAACATTTTTAAATTGAAAAAGTCAGTTTGATTCGATTGGGTGAATTAAATTTGATTCAGTGGATTCTGATACGATCCACAATAATTATTTACAATAAAGTCATTTTACACAGAAAATAAAAACATGTAATTTTCTATAATATTGGCAATGTTTTGGTATTGATATAGCTCATAAAAAAAACATGGAATCACAAGTCATAGCACAGGAAAAATACTTTTGATACTTCTTGTTTGACTTAATTTTATCAACTTGTGATTTTCTTCAACTGAAGGATGGTACACCTTGAGATTTTGTATATTTATGTTAAGCTATGATTATAATACACTGACTTGACGTAACTTTCTGCTAATACTTGCCTACGAACCTAAAACAACCACAGCACGTTGTTGATGTGATTAACTAAGAGTTTCTAAGTTTCAGTGAATTGAAAGAGTTTATTAGAATGTTTCTCAAAAACATCTTACTTTCAAAGTGCTGTACAGATGAAAATATATATTGAAAAATACAGACAAATTAGAAAAGAGGTAAAAACTTCAGAACACAGAAGAAGTAAAACGTTAAAGTGGGAATATAACATTAAAAGGATGAAAAGAACAAGACATTCAGGAACATCCACTGAACATACATGCTGTGCTATAACGAAATGTTGAAAAAAGGGTTGTTAAAAAGCTGCAGCCTGTCCTTTGTTTGATACACTTGCGTTATGCTACCCCGGGAAAACAAGACACTTGGATTTAATTTCTGAAAAGACTTATAAAGAATATAATGTGAGAACATTCTCAGTTTATACCTCCTTAATTGCAGTCCAGCTGTGACCTTGGAAATATAAGGAGCCTCCTCTGCAGCACAGTGGACATCTGCCCTGTTTAAAATCAGATTAACACATTTATCATGAAAATCGAACCACAGGCAAGACTTTAACGCAACACGAAAGTGGTATGTGTATGTGTGTATGTATTTTATCGAAATAAATACATTCTTCTACTTAAATATGTTTTGGTCCAGGAATGACTGAACCTCTAACATTCTATTCTTTGCCCAAGAAAAAAGCCTTGCTGTTCATGTAAAAACACTTCATGCTTACTGACCTGTGCTGACTGCAGGTTTAGTGTTTTCTAGGAAGTTTCATGAGGGACTCTTTTGACTTGTACATAGTCATAAGGTGGGCTCTCAAGCTGGGATTCAGACATAGCAATTTCACTGATAGAGGCATGTTTGGCATTATATGTACACAATAGGAAACTGGAGATGACCCACAAATAGCCTTGTTACCTTGCAAAATGGGTTCCACTATATGGTGCCACTCACCCATGAAAATGCTGCTTCCCTGTGTCAGTGGACATGCTGTCGACAGTTAAAATGAGCTGTTGAATCTGCACGTTGTCAAGTCTGGTGATAACTGGGACACCTAACTTTAATTCCGCCGATTACCAAACAACTTTACCATCCCCTTGATGAAAGTTTTCTTTTCTCACAGCCGCTGTGCGCTCAGAAAAGGCCTATTATGTGCAGAAACATCTTTGGTCAAGCTCGCAAGTGCTGTCCTCTAGGGCCCATGCCAAGGAGGAGCATTGAGAGTGTAAAACGATGAGAATGGAAGCGAAGGACAGAAATTATGCAAATGGTGTGAGAAAATGTCTTTTCATTAATCTGCTACAAATGGATGAGAGAATACCAGCCACAATGGGCTCAAAGAGCAAAGTAGCACAGTGATTTTATGTAGTGCTTATTAGAAAAAAACAAACATACATTCACCAGCTGGATTGCAATTATACATTTTTTTTCTAAATATATTTAATGGTGTTTGTATCTATGCTTTGCATGTAAAGTAACTCCAGCAAAGCTCCCATGTGCATTGAAGTCAGGAAGAATCATTGAGCATGGAGAGTATGTTTGTATTAAATGCCATTTTAAGACTTAATGAGCGTTATACATCTTATATGAGTCACTTTGTTTCCTTTCGCAATCCAGTTTCCAATTTCACAGTGAAATTTTGCAGCACAACTAAACAAAAGCTACTTGAACAATAATCGTACTTTCTCATCAAGGTGAAATGCTCTGTGCTTCTCTGTAAATCAACAGCAACTTTGCAAAGAACAAACAGCAGCGCAGCTGCGTGAACTTGTAGGTGGGAGTCCTAATCCCGCCAAAACAAGCTGTCATCCAATAATCAAACAGAGGCTGGATAGTGCCAAAGATCAACATGTAAACAACAAATTTGCCCAATACAAACCACTAGGTAAACATTGGAATCGACCGATACCCCTTTTGGTTATTAAGATTGGGAGGTGACAGCGGGGGTGAGTGCAGGAAAAACAGGCAGTTGTTTGATGACCAATGGAACTTAAATCAATGTAGTCTAAGCGCGTTCAAAAAGTGTAAACAGCTATGACAGAGCACCAGTTTGTCCCCATTCTTGCTCTATCAGATGATGCCATTGGCCAGCTTTTCAAAAACTTCAACCATGTGCGTTTATTGCAACAAGATAACATTAAAAAATTAGCAGAAATCAAAACTCATGGCAATCATTCCACTAAAGTGTTTTCTGACTGAGTGGGAACTTCAGACTATCTTCCCTTCTCTTCTGATCCTATTTGATATTGATTCAACTATCAGACAGCATCTCCAAGTACAACACACTCTGTAACTCCTCAACACTGCATCGTAGACAAAAATCACTGCCCAACAGTGTTTTCAGAAGCATGCTATTTTTGTCTCAATGGGATGCAGTGCAGTAGTAGCCAGACAGTCCAGGACCAAGTAATCACTTGGAGCGCATGGCGTAGAAGCCGGCCCCTTACGATGTCACTGATCCACAGATGTGTGGCATCGCTCGAGGTCGTTATATCTCACTGCAAAGTTAATCTCGCACCAATTAGTTCCAGCCCAGGAGGTACTATCGAGCATTGCGCTATGAAATGGCGGTATCCTCTGGGAGCCCTCCTCCCACCGCTCTCTCCCACCTTTATTCTTTCCACAGATCGACTGCTACGCAGTGAAGCTCAGCTTTGCTCTCAGGTTTTCCCCCTTTAAGGTTTTCAGTATTGATCTTGCCATCATTCTATTTTAGCTCTGCAATTATGTCTGGTGATATTACCAGAGGGTGTTACATGACTCTTCTAATTGGTGTGTCAATATGATGTCAGGGTTTTTGCTGCTTAGTGATTTGAGGGGCCAGTTAAGTGCATGTGATGTAGGTTTTTCATTTTTCAAATGGTCATTTCTGCGTGGTCCTATTACGTAAAAGATGCTCTCATCCTCTATAAATGGCCATCCTATGTTGCTCAGTCGTATTCTTTTGACATCAACAATTTTAGAGTGCTTTGCACCCTTGAATGCAGTTAATTTGTGATAACCACACCAAGTTATGCACTGTTTGACTGCGGTGTATACAGTGTTCTAAAACTAACTTTTATCTAAAAATGCAGACCTTTGCTCAAGCAAACACACAAAACTGCTGTCAAAATATCCAAGCTTAAAGCATAATTCCCCAATGAATGAACAAATTTTCTTATTTCCATGAAACAACCTTTAGTAAAATTGAGCAGAAGATGGCAGGAAAAAAACATCTGCCTATATAGATGTCTAAATTACATTTAAGATGGAAAGTTCAGATGCTATAAATTGAAAGCTGTCTGGCATAGCTATCAAGATTCATTGTCAATTTGATTTTCTGCTTCTTTCACTGTCTGTATTTTATCTCCAACCTTCTTCCTTGCTTTCACTCTCCTCTCACTTTAATTTACTCTCCTGTTTATCTCACTTGCTTTCATTTCATCACGGCTTGATTTCTCACTCAAAGCTCCAGTTCCCAACTTCTCCCCATCCACTTCTCTCTCAACAACTGTCTTCACACACCTCCGTGACATGACCGGGGGGGCTGTAAACAGGGATTGTGACAGATGCAGATGAGTGTGAGACATGAAGTAATTCAGGACCGCTGTCTTACTCATCACCTTCCAGCATGCAGGTTTGTCATATACTTGGCATTGATATCATTGTGCAACTGCTTTCTGACATTCCAGCAAGCGCCTGTGAGTCCTTTTCTTAGTTTGTTGGTGGTTGAAATACCTCTGTATTGAGGTATGCCCAGATGAATTTGGCAGATAAAGATGTCTTCAGGGTGGGAGTCCAGTGAACACTGGACTGTAAAACAGAGAGTCACAGGATGTGTACTCATATCATGATTTCTAGAAAACAGTCTTTTTTTCAACTTGGTTCTCTCAGAGGAGGAAAAGTACCCTTATCATATTCAACAACTGCTTGCAGAAGTAGGGCAATACCTATCAAGTTTGATATATGGACTGAAAAAACATAGAAGGCATTCATTTCCCAACTCACTTCATGGCAGATTCCTTATCTTCTCTCTTTTTTTTTCACCCTCCAAATTTGGAACAGTATAAAATAAATCTGATATTTTTTTACATGTGCTTTGACTTTTATTTCTTTGCAGACATTAGATATCCAAGATATCTCATATTTGTCTCCTCAATTTAATCAAATTTCTTAGTATACATCCAGCTTTGGATTGCAGGTCTGGAACACATTAAAAAAAATAAAAAAAGTTATCAGTTATATGTTTCCACAGTGCTATGGTCCATTTTAGAGGAAGAGGTAAGAGAAGTTGACACTCCCTCTCAGTAAGGTTGACATATGACTTGGGTATATGAGTTTTTAGTGGTATTTGTGAATATACCTCCATATTGCTTGACAAGGGCTTTTGAAAGTAACCCTTTGCCCATGTGGTTGTATCAGCTCTTGATGAATAACAGCACTGATGCAGAGCTGTTTAAGGGATTGAATATCGGGTGTCCAGTTCAGTCTGACACTTTTGACTTGTACATAGTCAAATTTCTCCAAAGTTTTAAGTCCTGAATTCATATTATACACTGTAGACAGAGAAATATAAAAATACCACCCAGTTTTTCTTTGAGGAACATTGTTGGAATACATTTAAAAGTTTTTGTCAAGCATTTTTTTTGACAAACCTAAAATCCTCAGCCCAATCTTATTTCTCAAACACTCCAAAAATGGATGCATGTTAACAGATTAAACTAAGGTGATGGAACCAAACAACATCTCGGGTTATACTGTCTGTGATTAAAAAGGTTAAAAAGGCAAAGTGAATGCAAGAAGGCTTTTTTCTTTTTCATTTTTCTTTTTTTTTTACTTAACGTTCCCTTTACTGTCCCAATTCTTTCTGAGTTGTGTTTTTACTTCTTTTTGCCTTTTTTGCTTTAGCTGTGAAGACATTCGACTTCGGTTTGGGGTCCCTCGGGACACAGAGACGAGCTTATGTAGAGAACTGCTCATGCTTCATTGAAGAATCTGTCTGTCTTTGCCAGCCAAGCCTCCTCATGGCAGATTTGTCCACTCTCTTATTGTGTCTAATTCCTTCTGCTGGCTATGGGTGTGGAATGGGTAAGGTCCCTGAAGAGCCAAATTTAGCAGGTTTTCCTCAAGATGTAGATGGTGGTATTGTCACGTAAGGAGACAACTTCTGCTGAGACAGCGTGCAAGTGAGGCACTTTCAGCCATTACCCTTTAAAAAAAAAAAAAAGAAAAGAAAATCTGATGTCTCATTACTGAATGGAAGTGAAGTAACGCTTACGACACAAACAAGATAATTGCAGTCAAATGTCACTGTCAGAGCTTGTCTTGTGCAACAATCACTGCAGTCATGTATTCATAAATAAGCCATTATTATCTGTTGCAATTTTTAGCAACAGCACGGATAGGTGCAGCACATCACCCTAATACACTGCACCACAAGACAAAAAAGTTGTTTTTTTTTTTATAAAAGAGTTACACCGTTATTTCCTTTAAAACTGTTTAGTTTTTTGTCACACAGGACAACACAGCACAAGTACACAGGGATGAGTCAGAGATTTAAAAATAACACCGTTTCTCACTGACAACTTCCCTCCTCTTGCTGATTCTCACACATTCTCACTGAGAACTTGTTCTTTTGTGAACCCATCGCACTTTAATTTCCCACATACAGATTTTTAATGAGTTAACTCTAAATAATTATTGCCATATGAAATCAAACAGACTTTATTACAAAAAGAATGTAATGACATGAAAGTTATTGCAAAATATATTTGATAACTGAATTCAGTTTTTATCAATATTAACATAAAATATAATGATAACAGAGCTGCAGATGATAAACTGTTGTGATCATCATGGTCTTTTTAAGTTCAAAAGTTCATGTTTTCTAAGTCAGAGTGTGGTGAATAAAATACAAACACAAAAAAACAAGTTATATCAAAATCTGTTCACATCAGCTCTCATAATTCATATGAATGTTTTTTTTTCTCATATCTCTTGATGTGAACTCTGTTTCAACTCCATCCTTGGGAGGGTGCCGCTGTAATTGAAACGGGGATAGTGTTCCCAAGGCTGATACCATCACCTCATCCTGTATATACAAATGGATTGTTAAATGGACACACAGCAAATGTTTGAGCTGATTTTCATCACCCACAGTCTGTCAGGGTGAACATTCATCAGCAGACATATTGATTTAGCAATATGGGTGAGATTGGCTGGGAGTTAGGAAGAAGTACATCAAACCACAAATCCAGAGTTCAGAACTCTTAGGAACAGGCAGTGCCAAACTGAATCATGACTGAAAAATGCAAGATTCTTTAAGAAGTGAGACTTCACGGCAGGCATGAACTAATATTAGTGGGTATTGATAAAAAAAAAAATTAAAAAAAACTTTTAATAACCCTCTTCAGCAGTTGTTCAGATTTTGTTGAATACCAAGTGAACAAATTAGTCATTGAAAGATTAATCAAGCCTCCTATTGTGACTTTTCAAAGCAACATCAGTCACCGGCTGAGCTCCAGTGAGGCCACCTCATCTGTACCCAAACTGCATGTGGTTTGGTCAAAGACTGCTGAATAAATTAAAATGTCTGCACATATGGTGTAGAAAACTATTGTTCGTTGACACTCCTTCACATGCAATGCAAATGAATATGAAAGGCAGGTGTACTAATTTGGTCTGCCCTTGCTCTTTCTTAATAGAAAGTCAACTCCTCATGATAGATTATTAACTTTCTCAAAAAGATGCTCAGGTAGCTCACTTACATAAGACTGTTTTAGATCCTTTGGGTAACCAACTTTCTGCTCACAGCCAATAAAGCATTTTTATGCAAGTCTTCCTCTCTTGTATGTCAAACAGTATGAGAATAATATACTTTTGTATCATGATTCTGTGGTTGCATCTACTTGTACTCATGGGTTCTGTATGCGAATGCCATTTTCTGGCCTTAATTGGGTCGCTTTGCCTTTGAACCTGTCACTGTGCTGCAGGCACCACCTTCTTTGGATGCATTCAAATCAAAGCAGGCATCTACAAAGAGCAGGCGCACACCTCCGCATTGAGCGAAACTTATCCACAAATACACTCATGCACATAGATTATTCACAAATTTGAATGTGTGTGAACACTCACACACACAAACACTCACACAGACATGGTGCACTCATCTGAGGAGAGTGACTCTAGCAGATTGTCAGCCTTTGCAGAGAGAGACACATCAACATCTAAAGACCCCCCCACCCATGACAGGCGTCTCCATGGCACCTCTCAGATCACTATGGCGCCACCGTGGCAGCTCCTTACATTTCAATCTCCTCTCTTCTACTTCTTTTCTACCTCCACAGCTCGAACACCAGGGTCTGGAAATATGTTTCAGAACAGACCAAAGCTTTTCCCTCACATATACGCAAACACCTGTGCAATGCTCACGTACAAACTTTGAAAGAAGGAGAACATCACCATGGTGGAGCCTTTGTAGCTGTGCAGTGCTAAAATGGGACACAGTCAGGATGGGGGTACATGCCAAATCAATGTGAAGATCCTCTATTACTTCATTCTGAGTCACTATATCGCATCACTTCCTCACTATCTATATTGGCTATTTCATCTTTTTCCTTTCCTATGTGCGGTGAAGTTGCTGTATTTGAATGGTACATTCAACTTCATAAATGTTTTTCATTCCGTTTTTTTTCTTTTTAAACAAACTCAAATCCCATTCCACATTCCAAAGGCATAGTAAGGTTACAAATGTCCAAAATAGCCTGAGTTCATCATTCATGATTATTCATTATTTTTTTCTGTTATCTAAACAAAGTGTCAGGGCTGTCCAGTAACAGACCAAGTAATAAGTAAATAACTAGATACGTAAAGTTACCACCTATTTTGCTATTCGTTATCTTTAAGCTATGCAATAATTACACATTTTTTGGCCTTTGCACGCTGTATATTCTTTCTCTTTTGATTACTGAATTTCGAACTGAATTTACTGATTACTGAATTTCACTTTTGCCTTTTATGATTTTGGACAAATTGTCAGTAATAAAACCTTCGATAGAAGCCAAGCACATATGACGGAATAGAATTATATAAGGCTAAGGGGAGACTCAAACATTGCAGGATGGATTCTGTTGTCATTGTTGTGCAGTTAACATGCAGCATCACCCTGGTTTCTCCTGAGGTTTAAAACCTTGTTATTGATCTTATGATTGCTGTTCCATGCAGTGTTGTGGTGAATTTCGAGGTCACGAATGAGTGAATGCCATCAACATCTCCTCAAGTGTTGAAATGAACCCAACGAGGAATATCAACAGCATTTTCCAGGCCCCTGAGGAAAATCAAGCTGCAAAATATTGTGACCTTGCACTGACCATTGCAGCCATGACTGCCATGGTAAATATCATATGATTTTGTGATCATTGAGCTTGTGATAGATTACTGAAACACCTCACTCTCAGATCAGATATCATAATACCATGCCAGCAGAAATAAATCTATTTACATCCTTTTAAATCATTCTTCACTGTAAAATCACTTTCTGTACATACTCTTTATTATCATTATCATTATCATTATCATTATTATTATTCTGTTGTTGTTGTTGTTAAATACATGACAGTAGTATTTGGTTGCAAAGTGAAAGATGGATCACCCTCTTAGCTTACTGAATCTTGATCTCTTATGTGTGCATATGTGTGTCTGTTTATACAGCTCATGATGCCACTGAACTGCCCCTCAGAGTAATTAAGAGCTGTCTGCATGATCCACCCAGGCAACTCAGGGGATTGGCTCCATTCAATACATCATGGCCTTCATCACTATATGAGCAAACAAGGAGCCAAAAAAATGTCGGTTGCACAAGAGACAGTCAATGTCTTCATATTGTCCTCCCTCAGTCACTTTTACAATAGTCTCTCCTGAATTAAACTGGTGGGATGGAGCAGAAGCTATTCAATATGTGTTTTTTTTTGTTTGTTTTTGTTTTTTATCCACTGGTATTATTATTTGGACAAGGTGAATGGATTTTAATGATGAAAATGAAGCAACACTGTTAGAGAATGACTGAGAAGCTGCAGCAGTCTAGATACACACACCTCTGACAGCAAAGTTAGTTTGAGTTTTGAGGTGTTTCTGGGCTGTATGGCAGTTTTTGATTGTCAGTACTTTGCATATATTCTTTGCCTGCTACACTTTCAAGCCACAAACCGGGATAGAATTCCAATTAACCTGTAAAAACTGAGAGTCCTCATCAATCTTGTTATGCCATTTGCAAAATACAGCAGCACAGTATGAAGAGGAAAGCCTTTAAATTTACTCTGTTGCTATCAACGACCAACACATACGATGTTTCTCGCAGTGGCATTTTAAATTTGGATAGGTTCAGGCAACAGAACCACTTGGTGAGGGCTATGAAAAAGATCATGGTTTGGTCTGGAATACAGCCTTTTAAAACCTTGAATATTCTCCACAAAGTGTCTTTATGTGATGAGGTGGATTAGAAACTGAGCTCTTGTGGCTCAGAAATAAGTCTAGATTATCTAAATATTAATAATAATGTTTACTGTTTAAATTTGAAATAAATTAATAGAATAGAATAGAATAGAATAGAATAGAATAGAAAAATACTTTATTCATCCATTAATAACAATGTCACCCAAATGGTTTACCTATGCTTATGTACTACGGCACCAAATCATATTTTCATTACATCTTCTGTGCCATATGAACATGAGAAATGTACATTTAAACCGTCTGAGCTGCGGCTAAGGCTTCTGTTCCGTTGTACATATTTGAAATTTTTCCGATCTATTGTATGCCAATGCAGCGTATTTGTTGGATTGTTATGAATTTTATGCCAAATTATGTAATTTTCTTTGTTGTTGTTGTTGCAGTTTATTTGTGAAAAGAGACTTCAGAAGAACTTATAATTGTATGTTGTGGTGTGGCATCTCATTTGACAAACAGCAGTGATAGTGCAGGGGATGTGTCTTCACGGGAAGGAAAAGATGACTTTGTTTCTCAAATCAATAATACTGTTAATGTAGTGCAACCAAACCACCAAGAGTAAAATACTAACATTTCATCCAACTTACACATGTAGAAAGTGAATATTTTCCATTGCTTCCATTTTCTGTTGCTGTTACATCTTGGCTTGCTGATATTTATAGTTTTGCCAACGTGTTACTGTGAGAAAACGTGAATTCACGTACTGTCCAATCTGGTACGGATGGTAAATATCCCGCACACATCATGGCTCTTACCATCATTTTCACTGGCATGTTGCATTGAAGCATGAGAAACATAAGCATAAAAATGTCTGAATGACTGAATACTATTACTTTAACAGATGAAGTCATCAGTGTTATGTAACTTGTGTCGGAAAAGGGCTTTCGGGGCTGATGATTTTGTCCTCCGGAGCAGAGGTTTTTAAAGTGTGAGTCAGGCCTTCCCAAGGGGAGCTCCAAACACTTTGAGGGGAGGCTAAGTGAACAGAGTTGAGGATATATTACATTAGATATCAAAGCAGTAACTTCAGTGTTTCCATAGTTCTGAGGGATTTCGACTGTTTTCCTAAAGTCAGACACTAATGAGTACCTTAGGAAAGACCATTTATGTATTTAGTGTAGTCTGGATATGTTATACTGCAATATATGCTTGGCTCATTTGCTAAATGTGTATTCGATTGCACAACATAGTCAGAGTCATCCAGGCATCCAGGCACTGAGCTAAAGCAAAAGGTTGGTTAAAATACGTTGAGGTTTTTTTGTTTGTTTTTCTTTTCGTCTTCCATGCTTCCATGGGAGTGTGTCTCGGACTTAGTAAACCTCCACTCTGGAGTGATAAATATGTTCAGCACTGCTTCTAGTCACTGTCCAGAACACTGGTAATACATGCAACGCCTGAAGCTTTGTATTTTACACATTGGTGTTTTGTCATTTTTCAAAAGGCTAGAGCTTGTGTGCAATCCCACCGAGTAACACATGTTTAGATTTTCCAGTGGCTACTTAGATCCAGAGGATTAGCAGTGCTTCGACAGGATTTTCTTTTTTCCCCTTCAGAAGGCTATTTAGAAATGAAGCTTTGAGATCAGACTATTTGTGGTATTACGTTGGGGTATTAGGCATGGTTAGCCTGTCACTTTGTTCTCCTGTTTTCATCATGGTACCAGTGTGGTATTCCAGTCCTTGTAGGTCCCAATTTGACATTGCCTGTGTTATGTATGTTTATACCTGCAGTCATTTGATGATACATATAAAATCAGCAGCTTTACAAAGCACAAGCCATGTTTTAAAGTGACATTCCTTCCAAAAAATGTTTTAAAAACGTATGAATGTGCTGCTTTGTGTATTGCCTGTTAGTTGTTATCTTAGATTCATGGGTGGTGCAGTGATGACCCAGTTAAAATGAAAAAAGAAAAAGCTTTATCTTAAAGGATGTCTCATACAAAATACATAATAATCTTATTAGTGAGAGTCTGAAATCAGAGCCATTAGATTGGTTAATTATACTCATCATGGAGATTGATTGCATATTTTACAATATTCACGTTTTGATACTTTTTTTTTTGCTAAGACTCATTCTCTTGTCTTGAAGAATAAAAATACACTGAACAACATGCTTATGATTTGTGTGTGTATGGACATCCTAACTTTCCCCAGAGCTCACACCAGTTTGAAGCTGGCAAGGTTATTCATTCAGCGATGGATGTTGTTTTTTCTTTCTGCTGTCATTTTACAATCCATCTTAATGCATGATAATACTTGGCCGTTGGGTTTTTCCCTGCACAAGGCTTCACACGAATGCATCCAGTTTGTCTGTAACAGAAGGTTGATGATAAAGACAAATTACCGTTCATAGATGGCCCAGAGGCCACAGAGTTGAAAATAGGTCATCCTACATTGAGCGGAACGAGCTAATCAGGTGTCGTATTTAAGGTTATCAGAGAAACATCAAACTGAAGCGTTCAAACGTGTTATTTTATTTTGATACTAATCGCAGTACATTGAGTGCGTTTGGGTAAATTTTTAGGCTATTTTCCCTGAATAAAGAGATATGTGTGGTAATGCACTGTTCTTTTTTTTTGTTTGTTTGTTTTCTGAACCAGTGCATGTCCTTGTCAACCATTTAGCAGGGACCTCATGTGACACTAATGTGAAGGGCAAGTATAGGATGTTAAATATCTGGCACCTTATCAACATGCAGTGTGACTGGTGTATGGTTAAGCATTAACAATGTTCCCCCCTTGAGTTGAATCAATACCACGACATGTCAAAGTGAACATGCTTTGACCGTAATGTCCTCTTAATTAAATGAGATACAGAATCTGTTGAAGTTGCAGTTGTGCTTCAGCTTGACTTGGCCATCGGAAATATTAATACTCCATTCCATGTGACAAGATTATCTGTGTTACTTTCATCAAGCCCACTGACAAGGACAAATGGTTTAAAATAGGTGTCTTTTCTTCCACTACTGTACACACCAGGCAAATAAACACAAGCTTTCTCAGAATGCCTCATGGCACAGAGTTCCAAAAAGCTTTTTCTGCCATTCACAGGTGGGCTACTTCTTCTTAATTGAGATTGAGACCCATAAAACAAAACATTTTCCTTAGTCACTTTTGTATTTATTCTCTCACTTGCAAATGGTTATCAATAGGAATGGAACATCTTTGGTCAATGTTGGAAAATTAAAGATGGTTAAGGGCAGTGTTCGGCAACATTACCTTTAAAAGCAAGTAATTACATTACAGAATTAATGGCATAAAAAAAGTAATCAGTTCCTTTATTATGTTGCTTTCTGTGAAACTGTAATAGTTTTACATTCGATCAAAAATGTGTGTAGTCTAATCACCCAAGAAGGTGTAGTGCTGCACCAGCTATATGTTAAGTTATGCATCATTATTCTCTGGCTCTCCTGCTAACAATTGACGCATGATTGCAGGCTTGTAACACCTGCATTGTTATAACAGACAGTAAAGTCCTTTTTTTGTGTTGTTGTATCAGCAAACACAAACTCTGCTTGTTTCCAGGGGATAAGAGGACTTTGGAGTATTATCCTGACTGACTGTCATGTGCACCACTCCAAGAATGCAGAATTCAGCTTACTTGAATGGAACAAATTCAATGAAAGAAAAGCAACATTTGCAAAACAGTGTCATACGTGGATTATTTAGACATGACTGATTATTAAACATTACTCTGGAAGCTCTGGATAATGATCATGCATACTGTTTTTTAAAGCAATATATTTTAAAAAAATCACATTTTGCTTCGGGTATGAGCATAAACTACAATCTTCCCCGTCTTCTGTCGTCGTAGCTTCCCATATGGGCCTACAAAAACCTTGCTGTTTGAGAGGCACCATAATACACCCAATATCCTGATCTCATTTGTCTTTTACAAGCTTTGCTCATACATGTCAGGTCATCAGCGTCTTTTTCCTCCTTCTGAGATGATGAGAAATGCTATCCCATTTGAGATTGAGCACAGCATCGAATGAATTAAACAGTGATTGGAGAGAAGTTGTTGCAGTTATCTACTTGAGCCAAAATGTATTTGTTCTAAGTGCGTTTGTCTTCTTACACTTTAAAAGGTGTTTAAATAGATAAGGCTGTTCTATCAGAAATTATTTCATGAATTTCAGAGCATGATAACCTGATGATTCTGAAAATCTGTCCTGCAACTACTATTGGTAATGTGTCAGGTCAAGATGTTCTTTATTTTATTATTCTAACCACTTATTTGTGTAACTACTCTTGAACCTGTGGTCAAAAAAAAAAAAAAAGAGAGAAATTGAAGGGGCCAATGACAGCAAGTTCCTTTCAGTTATAAAGCAAAAGCAAAAGAGTGATGATGACTGACAATAATGAGGTGTTCCCAGTGTCACAAATGACACTCCAACTTGAATAGTGATTAAATAGTTCAATGTCGTTTTCTGCACTCAGACAAGCAGCTTTGAATAATCGCTTTCATGTTTTTTGTGCTTGTCCTTCAATTGGGGCCTTTATGTGCAAGTAATGTTTGTAGCTAATCCCACTTTAACAAAAATACTTTTTCACTAAAGCATCCACGCTCATTAACAATCTCATTCCACCACCACTCAAAGAAAACCTCACTTTTACATGGCTTATAGAGACGGACAGAGAAATTGACCCCCTGGGGTAGTTGTTCGGTGTCAAGGTCAGTCGCAAGTTGTCAGCGCTACAAGGAAAAATCCATTACTGAAGAGAGGGAAAGGTGTAATATTTGTCATTCTCAAATGAAAGGCAGCTATTTCTTCCCCATTGGTTAGTTTTCTGCCTTTCGGGAGTCTGGCTTGACCATGGCAACCATAAAGGGTCTTCTGTTCTCAGGAAAACCATAGAGAGTCTCAATCAATTCCATGTAAAGTACAGCACCAGTGAAAATGTTGGACACACTTACTCAAGAAATCACGGGCAGATGTGTGCAAACTATTGACTTATACTGTTCACATGTGTGAAATATGGAGCCAATATGTAAATTTCAAGATGCATGCTGCACAGAGACACTAATGTATCCTGAGACATCGTTATACATGAACACTTGAACCAGGAATACAGCATTCTAAACATTTGTATTGAAAAATGTTGATTTACAATCTATGATAAACTATGATAAAAGAAGACAAAAAAAAAAAGAATACACAACATAAACAGGCTGTAAAGAATTTCCCCATAAAATGAAGTGGCACCAGAGACTCCAACAATTTACAGCCATTTAACAGTGCATCTACCAAAATTCATTCTAACAGAAGATGACTTTATGATGATTTATAATATATGACAGTGTAATAAGAGAATCTGAATGTGACTTTAAAGCCACTATGTTTTTTTAAAACGAGTTGTCTAACCAATCTAATTAATGTCATCGAAATAACTGAAATGGATGCACAAATGTTCTGAACATGTCATTATAACGGCTTCTAACCACCTGTGCTCACACAGGGATCATCATTAATCTGGCAGTATAGTTGGAGTTATAATGCCTAAATCGTGCCAAATCAACACAATTTTCTGAAATTGATCTATCATTTTTACAAAGTCAGCAGGCATCTTCTGGTCAACACACAATCTCTACAGTTCCTACCCACTCGTAGTAAAGTTACAACAAATCATTTCAGTGCAAGTGTGATATAAAAAAAATTACTATTGCATTGGAATCAAGAGCAGGGTGCTGATGCTCAGCGTATGAAATCATTCATCGACATTTTTAAAGGCTTGCAAATAAGAGAAATCTGTTAAAGAAAAAGACAGAAACACCCCACACTTAGCCGTGTATTTTTTTTATGTAATCAAAAAAGTTAATTGACTAACTAACTATACCCAGGTCATTTTATTACTTGCTTTTGTAAAAATACTATTGTACTATTGTATTATACTATATTGTAGGTATGCACATACATGGGCTACTTATGTATGGATAGTGTCATACAGTTAAAAAGCAAAAAATTAATAAGCAGAGATTATGTCAAAATAAGAAAGTATTTAATGAATAGTTTATGACCCTTTTTATCGCAGTTCCATTGTGTAATGCGCTGAAATGATTGCACAAGAGATGCATTAAAACTGGGTTGCAATGACAGTTTCTTCTGAGAACTGCTTTGAAAAACACTCAAAATTTAATCTGTTTATATTTAGCTGCTTCATGATTGAATAATGTATCCCTTTTACATGCAAAAACAACTGCAGGGTGTCAGCGATAATTAAAAATAGATACATTCAACATAGTTCCACAAAAAGTTATCTTCTGCATTTCTCCTCTGCAGAGTCTGCCAACTAAATCCATCATTAACAGCATGAAATCCATAAGACATCAACCGATCCATAGGAGGAATGAAGGGGGAAAGCCAGCAGAATGGCATACAATTAATTCCATCACTGACGAAATCAGTTTGTAAAGATTAATGGATTTGTGATTAGCATAAACAAGAATGGGATCAATAACAATGACATTATCTCTGCTCAACTAATCAGTTTATTCCAACATCAAAACGAGGCGGGGGAAATCTTTTGTTCAAAGATGTATCATCCCTGCGCTGTTTTCGGGTGCAAAGATAGTTTAGACTATGGCAAGAGCCCACACATGAGTAATCTCATGTAAAATCAAGTCAGGGGTTGACATTAATAAACTTATCCAATGTGTTCAGAAATGAAAAACAAATCTTTTAATTGACAGGCTAATTCCTTCAAGAACTTTTTTTTTTAGGTCATGCCACAATTTTTTCCTAAACCTAACGAGGTGGATTTTAATGGCAAATCCTAACAAATGAAAGAAGCATCAAGTGAAATCAAATCCAAACAGGGAGTGGTAACAAATATGAGAAACACTACTTAATAGATTATATTTCCTGATATTTTCCAAAATGTCTGGTATTTTGTGTTTGCACTAAACTTCTTTCAACAGACTCTCCTAAATGATCAATCACATCAAAATTGCTGTGCCCTTTTAAGGATTGCACCACTGTGCATCGGCTGAAATAAGAAGAATCCATCTTTGCACCATCTTTGATTGACACGGTGTCATCTCACTGTCAAGCACAGGAATGGAGCTCAAGGGCTGGATTCCCTGACGGCTCGCAGCCTGCAGAGGAATACCAGGGAGCCAATTCACTGTTAGGGTGGCTTCTGGAGGCTCGTAAAAGCAGCTTCTTCCTGCCATTAACCCAGTATCACAACAGCGTCCAATGCATTCGCAGACTGCAGTTGATGCACCTGTACAGAAGAGCTCCATTTTCAGATTTTTATTCATTTTGAAGGATGACTTGCAAATATTATGTATGAGCATCTGTCGGCATTTACATATCACAGTTTGACTCCCTGTCTGTGTGTGTGTGTGTATGTGTACAGTGTAGTTGCATGTTGCACACGGGCTGTGCAAGCTACCAGAGAAACTATGTTTGTGGACTGTTGATTAATGGACAAACCAAACTGAAGTGGTTTCTCCCATTTTTCATATATTAGCAAAATCTGCAATATATGATGGGGAACACAAGATGTATATGACAGCTGTGCATGTCAGTGTGTAGGTATGGGGCTATCGGACAAAGTAAGAGAAAGATTGACTGAGCAGGTGATAGAAAATGAGACCCTTGATCATGAAGTACAGTATGTGTAGGTACAGTATTTCATCCTTGAAATGAGAACCACTCAGTCTCTCCCTCTACTCTGTGGCAGTTGATTTTACTGCATAATTTGTGCATTAAGTCTTGGACATGAATGATATTTAAGTTATTAATATATATATATATACATATATATATGTATATATATATATATATATATATATACCTGTGATAATATTAATACCATATGCATTTTAATTTAAAACTATTTGGTGTGAAAAATGATAAGAGCATATTTCTTTTTCTCTTTTCAGAAACATAGGAACCATGGTTCAAAAGTGTCAATTTGTCTTTTTGTCACTTGAAAGAAAATTAGAAAGCACCCTTCTTCCTAACCCCATCCCATGGTGATATGTGTAGCCAGCCCACCCTCACAACAAAATGTGTAATGGGTAATGGGTCTGTCCACATTTAAAAAACATAGTTGTGTCTCAGTAAAGGGGGAGAAATAGTGAGATTTTAAGGTTTTAAAGGGGACATACCAAAATGGTAAAAGTGGCATGGACCAAAAATGAAAAACATTTCTCTTTTGTCTTCAATTGATACCAACTCAAAAAACACAACCCTGGCATTTTATTTCTGGCCCAATATGTTTAAATTAATGTCTCACTCAATGAGCCATTTAGAATTGCATAATTGCATGTCACCCTTAAAATTCATCCTGTGCTCATCTTCTCAGCCTTGACCCCTGAGCTCCACCCCCTCTTATCCAACTTGCTGGAAGGATGAACCAGCTTCACTTGGAAATGTTCTGTTGTTAGCTGTACTATACCACATCTAATATCTACCTTCAGAGGACATAGGAACCCAGGGATAAACTGTATTGTAGGGCAATGTTCCAATCAAGAGTTTTCAAAAGACTGCGTATGTACAGCAACCACTTTTCGTGAGACTGTCATCAGAACAAGGAATATGTAAGTATTTGAGAAAAAATTATTCAGGCTTCATTTATTTATTTATTTTTATTTAGCAATAACCATGCTAACAGCCTAGGTAATGAAAATTAAATACAATAACTTCTAAGGAGTTACTGCTGTTACTTTTTAAAACATTATTGTTATGCCAGTATTTTGTTACATTCTATAATTTGGACAACCCACAGCTGTGTGGATATTGTACTTAAAGGTGATAGAGAAAGGTTGAATGGGGCATTAATCCTTGTTCTGTGATGTGATATGTAGCCCAAAAAAAATTGGTTGGGTCTGTAATGGCTCAGAACCTCCCTAAAAGGCTCTCTGAAACAGCTGTTACTATGCTGGGTTTAGAATGCGTCTTTTTCCCTTATTGGCGTCGTTTCAGAGCTTATCTGGCAACCTCATTATGAAATGCAGGTAGGTGTTTGCGCTATTCGGTTGCCGATGCTTGATTGGCTGCCCTTGCTCTCACTGAAAACAGAGCTATAGAGTAATACACTGACTGAAAAGAAAGCTCATCAGAATCAGAATTCGTTTTATTGCCATTGTTAGTGAACAGTGTTCACTAACTAGGAATTTGCTGCGGCGTAAGGTGCAAACATGTAATATAGGATATAATAATAAAAAATAAAGAATAGGGGGAGTGGTGCAAATAGAGAAGGGTCAGCTGTGATCCGACCTGCTCGCCCCATAGTCCTGGAGACGTGCAGCCGATCACCTTCTCAGCGGAGCGCACAGCTCGCTGCAGTCTGTGTCTGTCCCTGTCGGAACTGACCATCTACTGAGCTGCTCAGAATCGTGCAAGGTTTGTGAAACTGTACTCCGTGAAATGCGCAGAGCAAAGGAAAAGTCAGCGGTTGTATGTACAGGGAATGCTGTTAAAAATAAATAAAAGCCATTGATCGCGAACATTGCTTTCCGGGGGAAGAATATGTAACGATCGTAGTCCGCTTTCACAGCCTTGAAGGCACACCAGTTCCTGTTTCTCGCCGAAGGGGCGTGTCTGAAACGGGGTGGCTGTGGACTTGGGTGTAGGGGGGGCGATTGCTGAAAAAGTGACATCACTTTTTCACAAAAACGGATTGGGGGATATTCTTGGGGCTATTCAAAAAAGGGGAGTACTTGAAACAGAGGTTCTGACACTTGCTGGCACTTTGTGTGTACTCCCCACAGCGGGGAGACTCAGAACTAACACCAAAAACGTGAAAAAGACGATTTTGATTCTCTATCCCCTTTAAGCCAAGTGATATTTTGATCAAAGCATGTCTCATACTTTTCAGTAAGATCCCAGGAATTTGTGTTTTGTGTTTTAAAAAAAAAAGGCATAAAATGTCTCCTTTGAATTGCCTGTTGTTTTCATTGGGCAACATTCAGACAACTTGATGACAATCTTTAAGCGTGAATTAATCAATGTTTACGCTAAGCTATATGTTTTAGTTAAGTTATCCTTAAAGCAGCCATGTTTTCTCTATTATCCAAACCTAACCATGTATTTTTAATGCCAAACCTTAACCAAATGCAGTTGACAACAAAGTAGAAAAGACAAATGTTGGAAACTATTCATTTGCATGGGATCAAACTTTGTTCACTTGCAGAGCAATGCCATGGTTGCAGTTGTGCAATATCACGTTGGTAGAGTTTCACATATTGTAGAATTTAAATGTGACAATTTTCCATGAAAACCATTGGTATGTGACATTCTTGCCTTGGAAAGTTACTAACTTTACAGTTTTTGAGCATGTGTGACAGCTTCACATGATGGATGATGATTCTAAAAAGGCAGACAAAGCCATGTGACAGTTTTGGAGCCCAGCCTTTATTTGTGAAAGAGCAGCTTTTTGTGCTGTGGACCAACTCAACCATTACACATTCTGGAGTGACTGGTGTAGCATTTAAGATTGTTAGATTTCATGCAAATTATTTAGGGTAAGGATTAAAGTTCAGGAGGGTATCATGTCTCCATAGTTCACAGAAAAAAATGATACACGAACACAACATGTACACATAATATTTAAAAATATTAGAATTGGGATATTTGTATTGAACCAGCCTCACCTATAGTTAAAAGCCTTGTTTGCAAGTGTCCACCACCATCGTCCTCTACATCTGAAGGCAGACTTTTTTTGAGCTTCTAACATGGACTGATTGCATGAGACAGCATTTTTCTTGACCACTCAATGCAATTCACAAGCCACAATAACTCTTTCATAAGCACATCCAAGTGCAGCTTGTAGAGCTGCACGGTACAGCTTTTTACATTAGATATTATGCTGACCAGAGCGCAGCTGAGGAAATGACATGTGAAGCATGTTTGCTGAATGCTGCCTCCCTTACAGCATGCTGTTTTATTGTCCAAGGGGGATTGTAAAGCTAATTCAGAGACAGGTGACTTGGTAAAGGCAAGTGAATTATGTTGGAACAGGGTGCTTGCCACAGAACTTGTGATTTATACACCTAAGCTGTTTTTGTTTTAAGTGCAGTGAATTAGTTAGAAATATTTCAAATATAGAATCAAATTTCTCTTTAAACTCTCCTGATTTTGTTATTTTTTATTTGCAGTGTGCCCTTTGGCAAGGATGTTCAAAAACACTTTCAAAAGCAGCAAAATCCATTTTTTTTCTATCATGATTCTTCTTTGACTTGTTGAAGGAGACGGCTGAGAAGGAGCTGTGGCGGCCAGCCATGAACTTGGCTGTGCTTGCTGACTCAGTAAAGGACATTAGCATACAGCTGCCATTAGACAGGCTGCAGCTGCTAAGGATGCCTTTCTCAGTTTGCTAATGGGAAGAGATAGCATGATGGGACAGCTCATATGGTTGTGACAGTCATCAGGTGTGCGCTCACAGCCCACAGATATTTTGGCAAATGCTTTTTTCTTTCTTATTGAAAATATGGTGTTCCTCTGAAATCATTTTCAAACCTTGAGCATTGTGAGGTGAGGCTGTTGTCAAAATGACACAAGGAAAAAAGAGCGTCAGTCCAGCTGAGTATCCCCTATGGATACATATCATACTGACATAAACATAAACTTTTAAATATTTGGAGAATATCCTCTCAACGGCAAGAGTTTCTGCAAACATTCCTAAATTGATTTCTGCTTGTACCCAATCCACTCTGAGAGAGCCATCTATTCATGTCTTGTTGAAACTGAATCACATTCTGTCAGGGTTGAGGTGAAGTTGCAAGCAGATTGCTTATCTGTCAGGATCACGGCAGACACAAACAGGTTGCTGATGCTGCTTAAACCAGTCTCAGTCAGGCCTCCATCTTCAAATCTGTCCCTGTCTCCTCAGATATATTGATAGCATTGCATTCGTCTCCCCACTTCCCCCCAAGGTGAATTTCTGACCAATCCTGTGCCTGGTTATTGGACCATCATAAAGAATGTGTGACAGGACCTTAGAGCGGAGAGGGATGGTTTCTGTGAGACCGGTAGGGCTATTGAAGATGGAATAACATTGGTATGATGGCACAAGGAAGCTTGATTAACAATCTTGATTCTTTTCACAACCACTGTGAAATTTCACAAACTGGACACTGTTTGAGAATTTGATAGACATAAGTAAAAAATGTGGTGGTTGGCAAAGTTGAGGGAGGTTTTCGTAGGTTTCACCCATTCCAGGTTTCTACTTTGAATTCTGGTAAATGATCCTGATTTAAGTGTGACCATTTGCCACCCCTCGAGAACACTATCCAAATCAGGTTTAACTCTCCTAAACTATTTTTAATGTTAGTTCATAAAAGCTACATATTCTAGATAATGTGTCCGCTTCGTTTTATCCACAAGGCCACAAGAGGCCTTGATGGATGACATACAACTTACTCATTGAACTGGGAAGAGAACTTTTCCAGAAAGCTTTGATTGGTCATGGTTGGAAAGTCTCAAACTGCAAGTTCTCTTTGCAAATTGTGATCTCAAGAGATAAACCTTAGGCCTAGATCAATACAACTGGCAGGATAGTAACGTCAAATCTAATTAAGATTGCCGTCGTGGCACAATGGTACCAATCTGTGCTGGGTGGGCCCAGTGTCAGCATGGGCCTCTGCAAGGTTATTTTTTTTCCATTGTTTGAGGCTTAGAGCCACCTCCAGAGGGATCCCTGCAGCCAAGACACCATTATCTGCCAAAGATTTGGGACAATCGCAGTGTCCCTCTCTCATTTCTTGTAAAGGTCCCTCTTCATTAATCTCAGAGCCAAATCTTTTTTATGCTACCCTATAAGGAGCCCATGAAAAGAGACTTTTTCAAAGAGGCTGGTGAACAGGTTGGCTTCTGTGTTGAAAGAGAACAAAAAGAGATTATGTCATATAGACTCAAGTGGGAAAGAGAGGATGTAGCTGGGTGACTCCAATTGTGTCCAGATAATGCTCTGTTGTCATGTCTGACAGGGAACGTTGTGCTCGAAAGAACATTCACAGACTGATTTTTATGTTTGTGCTTTCCCCAATTTCCAACCCTCAATGTGCAATAACATAAAGAAATTGTTGATAAAGCAGACATTGCACAAGAAAATATCTGAACAATTTCAAATTTCAAATATACCATTTAACTCTTTTCTTTTTTTCAGGTTTCCAAGCAGGCCTGGCCTTTGTAATATCCATTTTGAAATTGCAAAAAACCTCCCTGACACATAACTAGAGGACACAGCAACATATTGTTTACCATTAAAGGGGCAATTACAATGCAAATGATGACTATATTTCACAGATGCTTTTAACAGTCAAAAGCAGTGATCATATTATTATTATTAAATTAATTATTATTTTCTTTTGAATAAGTGTATGAATGCTGATAGCCCCTTTATCACTCAAGAAAACAGTTAGATATTAGTGGGTCTTAGATATTTTTGACCTTTTTCCAAGTGTAAATTTTTGGCACTTTATACTGATTCATTTTAGTCTTTAGATGAAAATGTGTGTCAGTGTATTTATGGTTTAGTATGTCCTGCATTTCTGTCGTGCATTTTCATCTTTGCTAGTTTCCACAAAGCCTTTCATATCTTTTTCCTTGTTCACTCATTTCCACACACTCAAACACATTCACTCACGAGAACCGTCTATCTAAATCTCCCCTGCCATTAGTTTGAAACTTCTTTCCAATTTTATTTGGGGTAGTTACAGTCTAGTTTCCCAACAAAAAAGGACAGCTTGATCTAGTTTTGGTCAGATACATTTTGAAGGTCATATGCAACATTTCCATGAAGGAGCATTTTTTTTTTTTTTTTATAAAATTGCATTGAAAAGGCTGATGGAAATGGAAAATTCATGAGGGAAAAAAAAAAAAAGCATTTGAGAAAAAAGTATCTATTGTCGACGGAGGCTTTCAAAACTCAGGGACGTTCATCAGCTTCAAACAACACTGGCCATCTCGGTTTGTTTTCTGGAACTAGAGAATGAAAACGTCTCTATCTTCTACAGTAAGACAAAAGACGGACTCCGCTGAGTAAATGCAGGTAAAAACAGTTGTTTTCATCATTCAAAGTGAACTTTTGAAATGTTGCTTCATGGTAGTGGGTATTGAGCACGTTTCCATCAACGTGTTTGGAGCAAATAAATAAGGTGATATTGTTTCATCATTAGGATGATGCACAATGCTTCATGATTTTGTTCAAGTTGGCCATATTATTCTCTAGAAACAGCTATTTGTTCCATATGATCAGTCATGTGAGCACAGCCCAGTCTCAAGGTAAAACGTGAAATATTCAGGAAAACTCCATCTAAAGATTTATCCACAGATGAATTTCGATTTTTATTGTGCTTCTGCTCACGAAAAAAACTGCACAGAGGTACGCAGTTGCTTCGCATTTACAGGTAGAAACTATTACGAACTACTGGGTTGAGGTATTAAAATGAGGTGGTTGGGGGTCAAGAAAATATCAAAGCTTTCATGAAAACAGACACTGTAAAAATGCAACGTACTAAAATATAATTTTCCTGGATTACTGGAAGCTTTTTATTTTATTTATTTTCCTAATTTTTTATTTATTTATAAATTAGTAACCAGCAGTATCTTTGAGATGAGACAAATTAAAACTCAGTTGGCACAAACTGTAAACTTTAGAAATCACCTCATAAGTTCCAAGCTCAAGAAAATGAACCAAGCATTTTGTATTCATTTGTTAGTTAAAAAAATATTCTCTCCTTAGCCCATCTCAATAACATAAAAAAATTAGTTCAATATAACCTTGAAAAATGCAAACAAGCAAAGATGTTTGGGTGATTAATTCATTTCAGAAGTGCTGTGTCCGACTGCATGGGGAATACAGTAAGATGAATACCTTTGTTTCGTTTTTCTGCAAAAATGCTGCTGTAATGCAAAGATGAATGTTTTTTTTTAAATAAAGCAGCCAAGATATAATGTTCTGCTCTGAAATGAGCAGTGTACAGGGCTACACACTCAGAGCCAAAGTTGTTTTAAAGTCAAATGGATTGTAACAGAAATCCAAGAAGCACTCTGTCCCTTACTCCGAGGATTAGGTAATGTGTAGAACAAAAGAGATATGAATAATTTATTGGCCACTGCATACAGTGCGGTCATACACATACAAGTGTTAGTTTCCGTTTCAGTGTGTGAACCCTAAACACCTTCTGGAGAGATAAAGTAAGGACCCTTCTGAGGTTATCAAATTGTCTGTAAGTAGACAAAAAAGTTTTATTTGTAATCTGTACAGAATAACAGCATAATTACATTGGATTTTAAAGTGTCCTCTCCTTGGCGTTAAATTATCCTCAGCTTGCATCCTCACCATAACTGCTTCAATATGATCACAAAATCTTTTTTTTTTATGATGCTATTTTTCAGCACAGCACACTGAATAAGGAAGAAAGAAAGTGAAAATGTCCATGTATGCACTTGCTCATGGTTGCTGAGCACTGAAAAATCTGGGAGCGTCATGTGATTAATTTTTTTTCAGTTGATTTGACAAAACACTTTTGCTACATGGAGAAAAGCTACATTATGATGTGACTGTAGCTCCATGGGCCACAATGAGACTTTTTTTTTTTAACTTGAAGAAGCACTGTAATGGGGACTTCATCTCTTTTCTTTTGGGGCTATTCTATAAAAAGGTGCTAGTGTCTGAGGTCCCAGCGGTACATATTACGGCAGCCTAGTAGTCATTAATCACGGACGAGTAAGCATTTCAACACAGCGTCCGCTCAGAGTTTCCAATAGCCATTCATTAACAGTTTCCACCACCATCTCTTTTCTTAGCATCTGCCCCCACCTTTTCATTGCTCCCACCTGGACTGCATGGAGTTTGTCCTTTTTTTGCTGACATACCTGCTTTTTATTTCCTGTGTTATGTAGAAACTGTAGAAGTGGGTGTGCTGAGAAAGATCCGATGCTAACCTTTGCAAAGGTGCTCCTTTTTCAAGTTGTTGTTTTTTTTAGAATCAGCCAACTTGTTTTTGTACCAGATGCTTATGAAAATGTGTGTGCGGGAAACTGACAATTTAATTGCACCCATCAGTCAGTTGAAAAGATTTTAACAAGGTATACAAGGAGCAGTGAGGTAGATGTGGAAACTGTTCTTTTGAAATTAAACACACGATAATGCCTTGAGGCTGTCAAATACAATAGCATCACCAAAATAACGTCAATCTTATTAAAAACTTGTTTTTTTCTTTAATACAGTGACAAGGTACTGCTACTTCCCATCTGTGAAAATACTTACTTTCATATTGCAAGTGCTGCTGTTTTGTTTTATTCCACATGGGGAAATAGTCTATCAAACATCATGAAATGGAGTGGCCTGTGGGGAAATTGTACCCATTATTAATGATCTCCAACATCTCCCAAGGGCTTCCCATTATAATTATTGGCTTTTTCCCTCTTGTCTTGTGGTTTTTACATTAAATTAGACCACGGTCGGCTTCTAGTAAAATGGCTGCCAAACAGTAAAACCAAATGTTAACTATTTGTCTGTGTAGCAGAGTGTTCACATCTTAAGTCTTCCAGAACCAGTTTCACACACTACACTATTTGGTTCTATTTATTGGTATGTTCTCAGGAGTATACAAGACAGCCTCAGGAACCCTGGCTAAATTAAAGTGGCTATGCTATGCTTTTTCAACTTTTACCCTTTTCTTCAGTGTGTCGAGCCTTTTGTGCTTGTAAAAGGCGAGCAAAGAGAGTTATTATCTACCACAGACGACATGTCCCGGAACAGCCTGAAACAGCGAGTTTGTAGAATCCCTGTTCTTACTTAACTTAATGACATCACTGTAACACACTCAGTGTGTAGTTTGGAGCACCTCAAACAAAGCATGAGAAGTTGTCTTGCATTCTGCCTTGTTGGATGTAAGAAAGCTGCAATCAGGGCAGGGCTAGTCTGCCTCTAGTCTTATCTGTCTGTCTGTGGGAAGATTTTTATTCCATGAATATAGTTTATTCACAAGCTTAGTATTGTATTATATCTTGTATCGTATCGTAATGTATCGTAACATGTCATTTCATAAGCTTAGGTATTTTTATTCAGCTATATCTTTACATAGCTAATAGTTGTTTGCTGATAAACATTTCTGGTTCTTTAATCCTTTTCAAGCAATATGTTTTAAATAAACAACACCCATTAACAAGGTGTGATATACATGGCACCAGTATAGCAATATTTGTGCTTTCTCCTTCAAAGAAAAAGAAACAAAAAGCATGTTGGACATGGCCAAAAACCTGGCTTTCTGCACTGAGTGATTATAATCAATCTGCTTATAGGCAGAGCATTGTAGTACAGAGCATGTTGATAAGATCATGATATGAAACAGGAGGACTTATTTCAAAAGATAATTTGCCTTCAATCAAATTTACCATACCACCTCTGCAGCATTTTACTTATTATCAATCATCTGAGGAGGAAGGATGACCCAAACACTGATCAGATGAAGATCTGGGATATCCCTTCTTCACAGATTATCTAGTATCATTTAGAACATAAACACTGGGAGTTACATTTCCCTTAGTAGAGATCTAAACAAAATGATTGGTTATCGTTTGTCGTCAGTTTCCTTAAAGACTGTGAGTCTAAGTCTGCATTGATTGAATGGCAAGAAAGACTAAATGATATCAAGCAATTATGTCTGCTTGAGTGTGGAAATATGTTACAGGTACATGTAATCAGCTAATAGGAGGTCACCAGTGTCACGCCATGGGACTTGTGTTTTTAGTTATCATGTTTTTGGTTACATTTTGGTTTTTAGTCTATGTCATGTGTTTTGCCATTGTTTTTCCCCTCACTTCCCTCACTCAGTTAATTAGTTCATTCCCCTCACCTGTCCAATTTCACTAGCTGCACCTTGTCACCAATCACTCACTCCCTATTTAGGCTACGGCTACACGAAAACGAAACGAGGGTTTTTTTGAAAACGGGTACGAAAATTATTGCGACCACACAGGAAAGCTTCTGTGTCCACATGGAAACGCAACGCTTGCTGAAAACGATGTAGTACACACGAAACACCTCTAGGTGCGCTGTAAGCCACCCCCACCGGTTACACCAGAACAATAGAAAAAGCAATGCGCATGCGTGTACGCCCCTACTTCTACCAGCGCGAAGCTCACGTTGTTCCTTCAACAACGCCGCTGTAGTTAGCAGTGTCTGCAGCAGTGCTACTATCAATGTTGTGGGGTCCATGATGATCGCTGTCTGTCGTTGTAGTGTTGTCTTCTTCTTCCGGATTTTGAATGGAAGCCGCTTTTTGTTCTGGTCACTGACATATGTGTATACGTCACTGGCGTTGGCCATGTGGCTGTGACGCGGATGTAAACGAATCCGTTTTGGCTGTAACAATGGAAACGAAACGACGCCGTTCTCAGATCTTCCCACTCTGGAACCCGTTCTCCAAAACTATCGTTTTGGGGTAGTGGGAACGCCGGCTCCGTGTGGAGCCAAACGATAAGCAAAAGTATCGTTTACAGTGAAAAACGTTTTTGTGTAGCCGTAGCCTTAGTTTCCAGTCTCCCCTCTCAGTGTGTTGGATCTTTGCCTTCGTTTCACACCTTACTTCGTTGTTTGCCATGTTACCTGTACTGTCCATGATATTCGTCGTTACCCAAGTTAAAGCGATACTCCGGAGTAGATTCAACCTGGGGTCATTTGAACCGTGATATCCAGCCAAGTAGCCCACCCGAAGTTTTTTCGATATTGGCTGAACATCAGTTGAGTTACTGAGTTATCCCGAATAGCTTCGTACAAGGGTTAATGGATCCTGGCAGTATCTCCAAAATTACCACACTAAAATCACATGCCATGACACCAAACTTCTACAGTAGTACAAATATGGTCTGTACTCACAAAACGATGCATTTGGAAGTTTGAAAATAGTCCAGGAGTTTATTATTATCAACACAAGCCTGATAGCTTTTCTGCTGCTAAAGCTGCGTCGACTTCTGGGAGCTGGGAGCTTCAAAGTAAGATGAGGGTTGATCTACTACTGTAGACAACAAAGCAAGGCTGCTCAATTTCTCCATTGATAAAATAATTTCACAACTCTACAACATAAAAATTCATAAAAAAACATGTAGAATATAGCATATACTTTGTTGTCTACAGTAGTAGATCAACCCTCATCTTACTTTGAGGCTCCCAGCTCCCAGAAGTGACGTCGACGCAGCTTTAGCAGCAGAAAAGCTATCAGGCTTGTGTTGATAATAATAAACTCCTGGACTATTTTCAAACTTCCAAATGCATCGTTTTGTGAGTACAGACCATATTTGTACTACTGTAGAAGTTTGGTGTCATGGCATGTGATTTTGGTGTGGTAATTTTGGAGATACGGACCAGGATCCATTAACCCTTGTACGAAGCTATTCGGGATAACTCAGTAACTCAGCTGATGTTCAGCCAATATCGAAAAAACTGCAGGTGGGCTACTTGGCTGGATATCACGGTTCAAATGACCCCAGGTTGAATCTACTCCGGAGTATCGCTTTAAGTATTTATTTATTTATTCCCATGCCATGCCAAGTCCTTTTGTTTGTTTTGTACAGTTAGTCTTTTGAATCCGGCTCAGCAGCGCTTTTTGTTTGTACTTTGTTTTCTGTGAATTAAAAGCAAGTTTTCTTTTTAAGTCCGCATCCGTGTCCTACCTTTCACCTTCACCCTCAACCCTAAAATCCTGACAACCAGAGGAAAAGGCATCCTAAACTTGTAAACTGGGCTTTTGTAGGAAACAAATTGTGGTGTTTTTCTCTCCTTGCATCATCAGTTTTTGTCATTATTAACAGCTGAATTCCCAATAGAATCACCATTAACATTTACAGAGGGTGCTGTAATACTGATGGTATTAACTTTACAATGAATACACAAAAAAAAGAAAAGTCAGAACAGACTAACTTTGTTTGACTTTCAGAATCTACATGATGAAGAAATCAAAAGTAAATACCCCTGTGGCCACAAAAAGAATGGCAGAGCCATTACTCATATCCTGGAAGAAAATGAATAGGCCAAAGTCTACCATAGTGTGGGTGCATGAGTAATGCAGGGTCTTGGCTGCTGGTACGTTTCAGAACAGAAGCTAACAGTACTTGCCAATGCCACGATAAATATCAGATATTCTGGCAGCACACTTGGGAAAGGGAACAACATGATGGAGAGGAAATTGCCATCAGGCTGATGCATTGTTAAAGACTAGCAGGAACAGCTGGTGGCCTTTTCCAAGATAATCCAGCTCTTGATGTTTTTGGACTTCTCGCTGATGGTAAAAACCTTTGCCCTCCATAGTCCTCTCCACAATAAATGTATTTTCTTTGCTTTGATAAATGCATTTTATTCATAGATTTTATGCCAACATGTTTACAATATAACTTGTGAAACCTGAAACAATTCAAATGAGGAGTTCAGGGGTCTGCATACCATACTAAATATGCCCAATCTAAGCTACTGCTCCATTAACTGACAGTAATGATGCATGCTATCCATCTGTTGGTTTTTGAAATGGCACATTGTTGCATGCCGTTTGTCCCATTCTGGACAAAATTTAAAGCCTCCCAATTGGAACTGCAATGGTTGCATTTTGTCAAAGCTAACAGTTCATGTGTGGGAGAAAAAGAAAGGTGTTAGGTGCACTACATCAGTTGTTTTTTTTTTTGCATTTTGAAGTACATTTGTCTAAAGGCCCTTTTGAAAGCTCACGAAGCAATTTGATAACTAGAGAAAGTATTATTTAGCTTGAGATATTCAGGCAAGGTGCTGTTCTCCTTTTTTTTTTCTTTTTACCCCTAACTGTTGTTTATGGGAAGCAAGTGTCAAAGACTACTTCACTCGCCACTGTGAATTTAATGAAAGCAACCATATGAAAAGGCATGCTCTCATTTTTTCGATCACCCCGCTCTGTATTAGAATTCCACATTTGCTTGTGTGATTCTGGAACACAACCTTGCACTTTGAAGTGTGAATGTGCAAAATGTATGCAACGTTCAATACAAGAAAGCAGATGGATTTCTCCGCTGAATATCCCTGTTATTAAATCATATCAGCTCGCCGAGTTGTGCGATGTACAGCTTAATTACAATTCTTTTGAAAAATATTGGTGTTATTCCAGGTTGACTCAAAATTGAAGATGGTGTCAGGAATAAATTTGTTTCCTAAACTCGAAACGCAGAAGAGTACAAAATGTGTGTTAGCAAAACTTTGTAAGATTTGTAGGACTGTAGTAACTATCGACCTTCAATTATATGATCGAACTGGTGATAGTGATTTAGATCACTTAAAGGTTCACATTGAGAAGTTCTGCTCAAGAGAAATAAATTCTCGTAAGAGCAATATTTAAATTTAATTTTGGTATTTCCACGGTTCGTTTTCAATACCAGTACCCTGTAGAATGAATGGCTCCCCTTCTTGTATAGCTTTCAAATCTCATCAGATACAGTCCCAATACCTGACGGTTTGTTTGCATCAGTACTGTAGACTGGCACTGCAATTTGTGCTTTCGTTATCTTCTGAGCAAGTGCTCCACAAAAAAACTGTTTTCTGTGGAAAGATAAGGCCTGGATAATACATTTCTTGTGTCAGTTCCTGGAATTACCTGACTCTTCTGTTTGTCTCCAACTCTGGTTCTGGATTTTCTGGATGGTGCTTGGTATCTCTCACAATGCAATTAATCACCCATGGGGATGTCCTCAACCTTGCCCCCTCTTATCTGGTTGTTTAGCCTAATGTAGACAAAGAAAATGACATTTTTGCCCCATGGCCGTCGAGCAGTTCATGCTTACATGTACGATGAAGGCAAAGCACAGTTAAGGATTTTAATGCCATGCCAGGATAGTTGGTTTCTTCATGAGGCAACTCAGTTAGCTGCTTGCAGAAATCAAAAAATCAAGTCGTTTAAAATAAATCAAATCAAATCAAACTTGTACATCTGCACAATACTAAAAAAACATATTTCGGCATGGAAAAAGCCATTCAATTTTTATGACCAGGGGCCTTTATTATAAAGAACGGCATAACTAACCCTTACAATGAAGAGTTTGCTAAGCAGTAAAAGTCAACCCAAGTCTTCCGACTCTGGATGTGTGCACACTCACATAAAAAAAGATGATGTTGGCATTAGTCAGCCAGTCACAATATTGGATCTGGAGCCGCACATTTGAAGCAAAAAGAACAAACTTTAACCCGAAACTAATATGAGAATTCAATATTCATAACAGACTGAGAACAACATAGCTGCTTAAGCTTGCAAAACAAAAGACGACTGTGAGTAAATCTTGGGACAGTTTCAGTCTCTCAGTTGCAACACTGCGTGTTTTAAAAACTCTTTGCCCAAACTAAAAAACTAAATGATTCCAACTGGTTAGTGGGCTTACTGCAAAGGTCTGTGTTCACCTTCTATTGTGCAGGATCTGAAAGGCTAGTTGAAAATGGTGTTGTTTAGAGCAACGAAAATTGTTTTAAAAATTGTCCAAACATATTTTTATGCTGTACATTCTTAACAACAAGGAGTCTTTTGTATTCCCATCTGCTGAGATATTTCTGATGAAGATGCATCTTGGAGAAAGACGAAGAGAATTGTTTCATTCTGAGAAAGAGGGAGGACAGAAAAAAGACTTAATCTCCATACAACCACGTAATTTATCTGTTCATTTGTTTGTTTGTTTCTTTTGGTTTTTAGTATGAGTTGTGATGGTGATACACTCTGGTAGGGCCTGAATTCCTATTTTTCTTTTTCCTGCTGTGAGCCAAATATTGTCCCCCTGTCCTCCTGAATAGTAGAACCACTTAAATGTACAGGAAGCAGAAAAGGAGTCATATCGGGACTGGCGAGGAAACACAGGTGCTTCCCATGTAGAAGCCTTTCATCAAGTGGTGTGACATTTAAATCCTCCACGTCACTTTAGATTAACGCAAAGGCTCAGAGGATTTCTCAAATGTCAATTTGGCTGCACAATCAATCCCTGAATTTCTTGCTCTCAACTTTCTGGGGTAGAGCGAGGGGATGTGAGTGTCAAAAGTAAGAAAACATGTTCGCATAATGAAAAGTACCCGATGTATCCTAATACACGCAACAGCATCGTGTATTGGGGACATCATTTCAAGCTAGAGTCAGCGCTGTAGTGACTGGGGGATGAAGCAACAGGATTGAGGTCGCACTGGTACTTTCACCTTTTTGAAACATAAAACACACCCTCTTGAACTTTGAATGCAGCATGGCTGCTGATTGCACTATAAATGAAGACTTGCTAGAATAACGAAAAGATAAAACCTAAACCTTTAGTAATCAATTAAGTTGGATGAAGTCCAGCGCGGGGTAGAAAACCACAGTCCGAAGGATATCAATAACACAGCTACGGAGGTGGAGGAGGAGGTTCTAGGAAGGGATGCAGCTGATACTGAGGTGAATAGGCCAGTTAGAGAGAGAAATATGGAGTAGAAAGCTAGAGTTAAGTGGCCTAGGGCAAATAGCAACAAAGAATGGAAGGCAGTCAATAAATATTTGTCAATAACATTAAGCAGGTTAGAAGGAAATGCAAGCAATAGGCTAGAGAAGATGGGAGATATAATTTACTCCTATGGTGTAGAAAGATTTGGGGTGCAAGATAGAAAGAGGGTTGAAAGATACATTTAGTTAAGTCTAAACGGCAAAAAGAGATGGAGAAATTGGTTAAGGAAAGAAGAAATTTAAGAAAGCAGTGGAAAATAGCTTCAGAAGTAGAGAGGGAGAGAATTAATGTTTTGCAGGAAGAATTGAGAAGCAGGCTAGCAATACTCGGGTCTGAATATCTTCGGAAAAAGAGAAAGAAGAAAGAATATGTAAGGACTGCCTTCTACAGGGACTCGTTCAAGTTTGTTAAAGGGTTGTTTAACCAGGAAAATGAGGGTAGCTTAAGGCAACAAAGTCAGAGGTAGAAGAGTATCTAAGAAATACATATTCAGATCTTGAGCAGCGTAGAGTAGCAGGCCTTCCACCTGACATGCCACCATTAGGAGATATAGTTCATAAGATGGATGTTAGACCACCGAGGTGGAAAGAGGTTGAGGAGGTAGTCAGGCGTGTAAAGGCTTCGTCGGCCCCAGGGCCAAATGGAGTCCCCTACCGGGTTTATGAAAGTGCACCCGATATCTTAAAGTTTTTGTGGAGGCAATTAAGAATAGTTTGGGAGAAACAGGTTATTCCTAGACTATGGCGTAGGGCAGGAGGCGTTCTTATTCCAAAGGAGAAAGAGTCCTCGGACCTGAGTCAGTTCCGGATGATCTCTCTCCTAATTGTAGAGGGGAAGATTTTCTTTAGTGTGGCTGCACAGAGATTAGCTAGTTATTTGGAAAATAATAGCTTAATAGATACTACTGTGCAGAAGGCAGAATACCAGGTTTTACAGGGTGTTTAGAGCACACTAGCATGATTTGGCATCAAATTCAGACAGCCAAGATTGAGAAAAAAGACTTGTATGTTATATTTCTGGATCTAGCAAATGCATTTGGTTCAGTGCCACATAGCCTTATTTGGAAAGCGTTTGATTATTTTAGTGCCTGTAGTAGTTGTTAACTTAGTAAGAGCATATTTTCAGGATATTAGACTGTGCCTAAGTACAGCAGGTTTCACAAAAGGTTGGCAGAGGCTAGAAATAGGCATTATTGCAGGGTGTACGATTTCTTCATAAGCATTTATAATGGCGATGGAGATAATTATTAGAGCTTCCTAGTGGGTTATAGGTGGAGAGTGACATCAGGATGGAATGCTTCTCACACCAATTAGGGCCTACATGGATGATATGATGTTGGTGACTACAACAGTGCCATGTATGAAGAGAATACTTGAGAGACTTAAGAAAAATCTAAAGTGGGCTGGTATGAACATCAAACCTACTAAGTCTAGAAGTATCTCATTAAGTAGAGGGAAATTAGGTGATAGAAAATTTGTAATAGATGAAGAAATTCCAATAATTAGGGATAAGGCAGTAAAGAGTTTTGGCAGGTGGTACCAGGCAGACATGAATGATGGAGAGCAGGCAGTGCAGTTTCAGAAAGATGTTGCTGAGGGACTGGATAGAATAGATAAATCAGAGCTTCCAGGAAAGTTGAAGCTCTGGTGTTTGCAGTTTGGATTGTTTCCTAGGTTGATGTGGCCACTGTCTGTTTATGAGATTCCATTATCAAAAATTGGAAAGATGAGGGAGCTTTTACATTAGGAAGTGGCTCGACTCAACTCAACTGAACTTTATTTATAAAGCCCTTGAAAGACAACTGTAGTTGAAACAAAGTACTGTACATGAATAACAACACAAAGTATAAGACATAAAACATAAGAACAATGTAAAAATTTAATAAACCATATTAAAACAATAAAAACAATAAAGCAATAACAGAAACAGAGTAGCTAGGTGTTCCTAGATGCTTACGTACTGTGGCACTGTATGGGAAAGGCAAACTCCAGCTCCAAGTATCTAGTCTAGTAGAGGAGTTTAAATGTACTAAAGTTAGGGCAGAGCTCCTGTTAGCTGGGAATAAAGATGTGGTAATTAGTAAGGTGGTTCCAAACCCAACCAAGGGGAGGACATGGAATCCAAGAATGGCAGCTCAGGAGGCAGAAGCAACTCTTAGACATACAGAGATTGTGGGTAATGTTCAAATAGACTGGCGACATGACCAAGTATTAAGAAGCTTAGCTGCAGGTATTGAAGATAAACGAAGGCAGGTAAATTTAGGAGGGTCTAAGCTGAAGAGAGTGGCAATTCAGTTTGTTCAAGAGGGGGAGAAAGTTAATAAGACAATAAGGAGGCAAAGAAGCTTAGAGGATGCTTGTGATTGGGAGAGGCAAGTAGATTTGGAAATAAGCTTGTTGTTCCCCAGGAAATAGTCTCTACAAATCTAAGTAATGATATAGTCTTGTGGTCAAGGAGTACAATGAGAGTCTATTTCATAGAGCTGACTGTTCCTTGGGAGGAATTAGTAGCAGAAGCATATGAAAGGAAAAAGTTTAGGTATGTGGAGTTGGGGGCAGAAGCAGAGCAGCGAGGATGGAAAGCAGTGTTGGGGTAGTCACTCAAAAAAAGTAATTAGTTACTTATTACTAGTTACTTCTGAAAATGGTAATGAAATTACTTTACTAGTTACTGCATTTGAAAAGTAACTTCATTACTTATTACTTTACTGTTTCTTAATAAAGCGTTAAAGTATGCACAAACATCATTGCCCCATCTTCACTTGGTATTTATTGTATAAAAAAAGATGGCATATAAAACCACATTGAACAAAGCCTCACAGAAAAATCAACTAAAAAGGATAAAGGAGGCTAATGTGAGGTCAGTCAGTTTCAAAACACAGGCTTTGCGACACATGAGAACAAAAATTTCAATGTAAAAATGTAAAAAACAAAGGTCACTTTACCCCATACAATTAAAACAGGGATGCACATATGCCCATACAAGGAAACAGAAAATGCACTTAATTAAATAAACAGAAATGTCATATTAATGAAATACTAAAAGAATCATTTTCCCCTTAGCTCACTCTCCTCTGACCTCCTGTTAAGTCTCAAACTTTTGAACATTCAGAACAGAATAATGTTCGAGTCGTGGGTATTTTATGAAATCTGGGGGGTTCAATTGTTGACAGTGGGAGCATGTCCTCCACAATGAAGCCTGCTACCATACCACTGGTGTAGCCACATTGGGTGAGCACCAGCAAATACTGGGTGTGCCAAATTTATTTTCAATGTGTTACACCTCCAGAAACATTAAAAAAAATGTATCTCTCGAATACAACATTATTTACACAAAACATATCCACACGTTGTGTGCGTTCTCATCAGTAATAGTCAACAATAGTTCACAGCAGGTCTAAACATTCACACATGTGACATGCTCTCAAATAAATCAATAACAAAGTAATACAAAAAGCTTACTTTGTGTTCTCAAAAAACACTGCAAAAACACAACACACACACAGACATTACGTGCCCAATGAGATGAACATAGTGAAATATACACTCATAAGGATAAAGTAAGGATAATATAATATATATAATATAATTACATATAAATATATGTATATATATATATATATATGTATTTATATTTAATGTCATTATCCTTATTCCAGCCCCTGTGATTATATAATATCTTCAACTACCTCTTCTTTTTTGTGTGTGTGTTTTTTTTTCCTGTCCTCCTGGTTCATCTCTTTGTGTTTCCCTTAAGTCCTCAGTGGAATGTTTTCTTTTCTTTTTGGATATCCCCTTGGATATACCCACATTTCTGCTTGGAATTTACTTCAATTCCACTTATCCTTCCAGCTCTGTGTCTGTGCGGAACTTTTTCTTCTAGCCCCTAAGTTTTACTATGAATTTGTGTTTGGTTCTACCTTTTTGATATTTCCATTTACTATTCACATTCAATGATACTAAGGGAAGCTTTTGTGTCATCTCACTATAATATTTACTGACCACAAATCAGTAAATAGTGTGACACAGAGTGTGACGCCATTACAGCATCCCAGCTGGATAACCAGTTTGAGAGGACCAAATAAGTTGCACCAGATCCATTACTAAATTATACAGTTTGAGTGCCAAACAGTGTGAAGCATCACTGCATCACAACATTTAATTGCCAACATCTACTTTCGGTGAATTGACTCTGTATTTATAGCCAATTAAGGAGACGGAGCAGTCACCCACCCCTCTGAGGGTGACAGTTCAATTTCCACCTTCCCAGTCCCCATTTTTAAGGTTTCTTTGTTGAGATATTGAGCTCCACTCAACACTTATGTAGTCCTTGTCAGTCACTTTGGATAAAAGCTAAAAGTAAACTTGTTTAATACTGCTGGAGAACTGGAGAATACAGTATCCCGTTGTATGTGTAACACATGTCTTCACAATGGACTAGCATTATATTGCCTTCCATTACAAGCAAAGATTTGGGCCACCGCAAAGATTCTTTCACGATGAACAGGTTGTTTTACCGTAGTGCTCCATCTTGTCTTTGCGCCCAGAGAACTGAATTTAAAAATAAGATCAGACATAGAACACGTCATTTGCCCTTTATCCCTTTTTGCAAGCCTTCTGTAACTATTGCATAAGTAAATGTCCATGAACATTATTTTCTGATACATTATTCAGAAATGCAGTGTGGAACTTCTGTAGATAAAACCCAACCTAAATACTGTCTGCAACTACCACTGTGTGTGACCTCAGGTAACAATTAGCACACACTGTTGTAACATTGTTGGAACATGCTGAAGTCTGTCAGAGCTGCTTTCTAATGACTGCCTTCCCTGCTGTGTTTGATGAGTAACTTGTCACTCTTACCATCTACCGCATAAACTAGAAGACACTCAAAATCAGATGCGAGAGAAAATGGAGAAGGGCACCTAAATGCTTCTCAATTCCTACTTTAAAACCGAAGACAATTTTGAGAAAAAGATTCGGAACAGGAGCAAACTTCTGCACCAAATGAGAGCTTAGAAAAATGTGCACCGGGAGGCAAGAGAAGACATTGCATCAGGGACCAATTTACATCATGACACTGGCAGGATGGAGACTCGGAGGTGTTATATCTTGAGGTGACTAGCACTGAACATTCTAAAATTATGAACACGTATATTTGAATATTATCAAGTTCATTCTGTCCTGATATCAGGAAACATATAAATCCTGTGAATATGCAAATCACTTGGCAAAAAAAAAAAGGCTAGAAAACGTTTGAGCCATTTATTAAGACGATTACCTATGACAGGAAGACACTAACTTACATAGAGGTGGTAATATACTGAGATATCCTGAAAACACTGAGTGCAAAAGTGCTCATTTAAAGACCTGAGTGGCGAGCGTATTTACCAAATCTCTTTGTTGATATCAAATCAGCCTGTATGACGAAAAGTTTCCTTGAATAAGAAGAAACCATGATACCAATTTTCAGAACACCAAGACTCCTTTAGAGCCTTTTATGCTCTGTTCTTGTTTCAACAGCCGATTTAACATTCGACCCAGTTTCAGCGAGGCTCTCTACTGGGACGCAACCCAGAAGTGTCATAGAGAAGAACCAGAATAATAAGGCCCACCACTCTAGAAATAAAGCAAGCGATATGATATTTATGCTCCCCAGATTAATTTGCAAGCACAATACATTTCTATGTGAATGATCTGCTTTTTTCAGAAGCACACAGTCATCAGCTTGCATTTTTGCAATTGATGAGGATGAGGGGGGGGCACTGAGAAACAGACAGGAGAAGTAAAGTGTAATCCAATACGCACACATCTTATTTTGAAAGCTAATTATGCACACCCTGCCCCTTGGTTGTTAGTTTGGTGACAGCTAACAATTTCATGCGACTCTTAGGACTGTAATTAGTATTATAATATAATGTAATTAGTCTTACCATGCAATGTAATCGCACAAAGCTTGGAATATCAATAGTTAATGTGCAAAGTGGATCATAAACAACCAGATTAAATATTCTAACTTACTTTCAAAGAGCTAGTAGCAGTCTGCCAGTAGGTCTCACAGGGAATTTAATGTTTTTCTTGAAGTTAGTGAAGTACATATTGTCTCTTAGGTGATCCTCAATAGGCATTATTCTAATTATAGGAATTCTGTTTTTGACTATGTAGTCTTCAAGTAAGTGTTGAACCAAAGAATTCAAGAAAACTGAACAAGTTGTACTGTTCTGCCTGCATGGCTCAAACAGCGAGTCATGCACTCATTAATAGATTGAATATATATGTTATTATTTCTTAAACTTTGTTTGGTTAAGTTTGAGTTTGCAGTGCCTGAAGCTGCATTTCCATTGCGTCGAGATTTCTCATACGGCTAGATATTTCAAACATTTTTCTGATCCCTAGTTTAATTGTTTCAGCAATTCATCCTATACTTTTATCAATCAAGTAATACATTCCATTAATTTAGCTTGCTCAGATGTACGTATGTCAATAGGCTTTAGCTAATTTACCCAGCAATATTACGCATATTATCAGATTTGCATTATGTATATGAGCATTTCCAAATTGAAATAGTATAAAACAACAATATTTGGAGGTGGCTGGTGCATTGATTGCATGATTAAAAACCAACACACCCATTTTCATAAAGTCCATGAGATCACTGTTTCCAGTCAAATTCATTGTCAGGCTTTGAGCTATCCATTTTTAGAATAGTCAGTCACGTAAGGATTAAAAAAATGCAACATTGACTGCAAGTGAATGGCTTCTATAAGGAAAAAGAAATGTTATACACTGTATAGACTATGTATGAAATAATGGACCTTAAACCGTAAAGTCACCCATTGGGTTGATGAAAACCATTTTAAAACCTTCAGTGTGCATTTTGGCTTTCACTATCTTGCATCTTTTTGACTGAGTGGTGAATAAAAACTTTAGAAACTATGGGCAGTGACCTTTCTATCACAAAGTCTCCCCGCAGTCAAAGGAACAGTGGGCAGCGGTTACTGAAATCTAGTGGTCAAGTAGAAGATTGCAACCATCTCAAATGCTGTCCATTCACTTTCTTGCAACTAACTGCATCTATATTAGCAGGTTAAA
Organism: Odontesthes bonariensis; assembly: GCF_027942865.1. Classification (NCBI taxonomy): domain Eukaryota; kingdom Metazoa; phylum Chordata; class Actinopteri; order Atheriniformes; family Atherinopsidae; genus Odontesthes; species Odontesthes bonariensis. The sequence goes on along the minus strand of NC_134524.1, from coordinate 12,632,164 downwards.
GTACCTGTCTGGAAGACAACAGGCTAATTTGAAGTTTGAGTATGAACCCTTAAACTTTGGTATCAAAAAATGGTATCTACAACCACTAATTTCTAGATTTTTCTCATTTGTTGCCCTCTACACAGTACTCTTCTTCTATCTGCTTTTTGACCAAGGTCATTTGGCCTTCTTGCTGTGAGTCAACTGTGCTAACCATCATATTACCATGCAACCCAATATAATATAATATAATATAATATAATGTAATATAATGTAATATAATATATATTCTTATTAATCTATTGTTAATAATCAGTCCATCCTGGTGTGCAAATTGACCTGGTGTGCATACAGAGTAATGACACAAATAAGCCCTTTTGATGTGTGTTGTGATGTTTTAATTATGTCTCCAGTGCTTTCATTTTGGTGGTGATTAGTCTCTGAAAGAGAAGTCAAAAAGTTTTTGCTGCCAGTTGAAATAATCAAATAAATCTGTGATTTGCTATGAAAAGACTTTTTTTTTAACCTGAACTGCATTTAGAATGGAGTAAAGAGTGCAAATTAAATGGCGTGCATAAACTTCATGCATAACTACAACCAAGCTTCTCTGTTATCTAGGGCAGCCTGCTCCAAATTACACTGCCTCAGTAGTTGTTTTGCGTATCTTCGAGAGAACATTCCTCTCTCCAATCATGCTTCCGCCATCCACTCTTCTCCGAAGTGTTACAGCCATAATTAGGCTAGATTAATGAGGAGACCACTTGGAAATGAAACATATGAATAATAAAGGTGTTGTTATACAAACACTGATTCATCTTTCATTGTAAGCTTACACAGTGCTCATATGGGAGGGTTAAAAAAAAAGCATGTTATCAGATTTATTAAGGCCACGGTGGCTATTTGCGCCAATGAATATTGATGAAAGGGTAAACCATACTTTTTTTCCCGTCGTGTCTTCTCACATAAAAAATATACTCATAAATGAGATATTAAAAGCCTTGTGCATCAATCAAGTTGAAACTCCTTTCCTATTACAGAGACTTGGAGAGAAAAAAAGAGATGCATACATAACATATATTACTTACATATAACAAACACTGTGAGACAGTGCTCCTTAATCTTTGTATGATTGGCAGGTAGAATGCACTAAGACTGCCCCCTTTCTTCCATCCTCAGCTCTTACAGATAATTAAACCTCTGGGAGAGATTTTAAGTCTACTAAAGGATCGCTCTGGTTAAAGAGAGTAAATGTTTGTAACTCTGAAATAATCAAACGTGTGCAAACATAGACATTTCCTCACTTTGTCATATAAACTATATACATACTTACACAGTCATTCATTCTGTGCAGATTGTTCATGTGCATATACATACTGTATATATGAGTGCATTTCAGAGAAATACCTTGCTGTCCCTCACTATCCCTTGCTTTTGTTCTTGTTACTCACCTCTAACTAAAAGATTGACTACCAAAAAAACTGACAAATCTTAGTAATATGATACATTTAAAATGAAAATAAGGTCCCAGTTGTAGATCTGTTAAGGTTTTTAAATTTTCTATTTTAACCTCTGTTTTTCTGTGTTGCTCACAAACATCCCAACACGCATAAATATATAAAATATTCAGTGTTTTCTTCTGTCTCTTGAAAAGTATTACCACGGAGTTGCTGCTAATAAAGAAAGTTATACCAAATGGGATGAATGAGTCGTGGACGCCTCTGATGTCAGAATGAAAGAGACTATGCATTTCTTTAATTTCAATGTCTGGAGATAGCTTCATTGGTGGGACAATGCTGCAGAAATTACTACTTAAAATGGAAGAGAGAGTTTAATGTATTTTTTGTTTTCTCTCTGTGTTTCCTAAAATGAGAAACATCACCAATTCAAATTCCATCTATTCATTTTCCATACCCGCTTAATCCATCGGTTGGGTCGCGCGGGGGGGGTAACATCCCATTTGTCATCGGGCGAGAGGTAGGGTACACCCTGGATAGGTCGCCAGTCCATCACAGGGCCACACAGAGACAAACGAGACAAACAACCACACACACGCTCACACTCACTCCTGGGGACAATTTTAGAGACACCAATTAACCTAACATGCATGTTTTTGGACAGTAGGAGGAAGCCGGAGTACCTGGAGAGAAGTTGAGCCTGAAACCTTCTCGCTGTGAGGCGATGGTGCTAACCACCACACCACCGTGCAGCCCCCAATTCAAATTCCCCTGAAAAAAAGGTTGCTTTGAACTATGTTAAATTTAGCATGACTGGATGAAAGTTAATTTCCACATTAAACAGTTATGCTGAACACAAAGCGTTATGGAGACCAGTGAAAAAGTGGAGAAAAAGTGGAACAAACTTTCCTTCAGAATCCAGGCCAACGCTTTACCCCATTGCCAAGTGCGGTTCTTTCCAAAACGCCAGTGATGCTCTATGATTAGGTCTTTGTTTGAACTAAGTACAAGCCCACACACAAATACTTTACTCTTAATTGGGATATCTAAAGAATGAGAGTGAGTAGGAAGACCACGGAGGAGGGCAGCTAAATTTGATCTCCGGCAAAGGAGGAGTGTGTTTGTCTTCAAGCCACTCGAGATGTTTCTTGCAGGAGATCAAGTTTAGCTCACCTCTTTTCTTGTAACTTTATCCAGTGTGTGATACTTTTCAGTGTGAAATGTCCTTGGAGAATAAGTGCAACTCTTCAGCAGCTGTTGATGGTTGACAAGCAGGCATTAACAAAAGGAGTTCATGTGTTTGGCTTCATGGGTCCTTATGGCCTTGGCAATTCACAGCTTGGCTTGTTTGATCTATGGAGAACACACTGTGGATGTCAGCTCCGGGAATGTTTATTTCCCCGGGGATGCAGCAAGAGGGGACAACAACATTCAAGAGGCTAAAAATATATTTGTAAGAAGCGATTACAGGTATAAAGCCAGATGTTAACCGAGGGAAGGCTTTGAAATGCTAAATCTTTGTCAGTTTCCTGATTTTTAAAAAAGGACAATGGTCGTCCTTTGCTATCTGGTCTATTTCACTTTAATACATATATATTTGAACTTTTTGATACATCCATTACATAACTATATGAAGGAGGCATCAAGTATTACAGCATCAAAGTAATACTTCTATACTTGAAATGTAGTTTCTATACAGCTGTATCATAAAGGCAATGAGGCTGTTATTAATTTAAAGATGCACTTTAAGATGTTTCTTTGCTGACTGGAACAAACCAAGACATAATTTCGCTAAATAGCTTTTGCATTCTCCCTTTCTTTTTATCTCCTTTTCATGTGGCCAAATTGTCCATCATTTGTAACTCTAAGAAAAAAAATGTTAAGCAGATGCTTCCCTTATCAGTAACCCCTTCAAATTCATTCAGTTCCACCTCCTCTTGATTAAGGGTATCCACAAACACAAAAGAGCAAACACTCTTATCAAGCAGGGATCAGGGGAGAAAAATAACCCTCGCCATGAAGGCACATCTCCTCCCCTTTTTCTGTGACTTCCTCAGCCAACAGAGGGAGGGCACGAGCGGTTGGGGAGGACATCTAACTGTGGGGATGAGGAACAACTTGTCAAGATGGTGGATGATAAACAGACCAATGCATGTGTGTGGAGGAACTAAGTGATACCGCTTGCCCCTTGGGTGACTTTACCCACATTTTTAACAAATGTGACATTGGCATTCATCACTCAGGTTTTTTTGGCCAAATATTGCCTCACATCAGTTACAGATTATGTAGGATCTGGTCTGCAAGGGCACCGCCATAAGAGCTTCAGTGAGTCAAAGTATATCAAAGAGGTATGTTAACTAGCTTGTTGCTTGGTCTTCCATACCTGTTTTCAACAAAACAGGTCAGTGTGGAACTGAGCAAAATCCAGTTGTTTAGAAATATTGAGAGAAAGCGAGAAGAAGCAAGCAGACAGCGGCTGCCTGCCTGGATTTTTCACAGATTTTTCACAGAAAAGGCATAAATGACACTGGCAAGATGCAGACTGATTTCACATATCTAAGAATAAGTCGAACTGTTGCCTCACAATGCTCACAAGTAGAGTTGTATTTGAGATATTGCAAATGAAGTGTTGGGGGGCAGAAATGCTGGTGTATGTGTCGCCGCATATCATCTGTCTCAATTTTGTTTCCCCGTTCTATCACTCTGCTATGTCACCAATAAAAGTGAATCTCAAACTGATCAGAATCGCCATGTGTTAAATATCTTAGAATCACATCCACAGCAGCATGAGATGGTTGGTACATTTTGGTACTTTAAGTATCAGAAAGAGAGTTTGCAAGGCTCAAGCAAAAATAGAATGCATCATTATTTAAACACATCTCACTGTGGACTCCAAAGCACTTAGTGTATTAAATAGAGGCTTGGACAATGGCTTACACAACTCAAGCCCATATAATAAAGAATTAATGAACTATTTGCCAGGGTGATGCATATTAGGCCATGTTTAACAGTCTGTGAGGCGAGCTCTTGACAGCCACTTGGCCGGGGTGATAGATTTCAAAGCAGGATGAGACATCAATCACTGTCCCGTGGTGATTGGTTGTTTGTGTGTGCGGCAGTGGCCCTCCATCTCAGTGAAGCGAAGGCTGGCTGATTGCTCTTTCTGCCTCTCTACATCCATTGTAGCTACCTGACACCGTGTTATACACCCAATGCTGAGCGTAGAAATGCTTATTTACACTTGGCTGGTCCAAACCTCCACATCTGCAATATAATTTGGGTGTCCTGAAGCTGAATTGGCTGGTTTGCTGGTGTGGGCAGAGCAGGTTTAGCTGTCTGGTTATTGCCTCCCTTGCTGTTTTTGTCCATTTATACTGAGACCGGTTAGATGCCTGTGTTCTGGCCCTGCTGCGACGGTAACTGACTGACAAGTGGTTAAAATTTCTCTTTCTGCTTATCAAATAGTTGACACATAAGAATGAAAAGCTTTCCTGCCTATCTGCTTTGAAACTGCAGCAGAATGAGGTTTTAGAGCTACAACTACAGAAAGCACAAATTACAATATAGTATAAAGAAGACCATGTGCAGTGATATTCCCAGTCAAGTGCGATATGTGTGATTGATATACATATATCTTTATAGATCTACATATATATATATATATCCAAAATCGTCTATACACACTTACATATATATCTACATATATGTACGTGTCTATAGACAATTTTGGAAAGCAATTCATATTACCGCCTCATGAGAAAATAGATATCACATATGTACTGCTTTTCCTATTGTCCTGTTATCAAATTAATCCAAATGTGGAAAAATGGGTACTTATATGGTCTTATATGGTGATGTCAACACAATACTGCTAAACAATTAACAAATCTTCAAAGACACTGAAGATGAAGGGACAGCATGTTTGCTAACTCAATTCGTTTATGAAATGAGAGGAAGATGTTGTCATATCACAGAACTTTTTAATCTCTGAGCAAGTGGCAGGAATTCATTTTTTTTGTTTGTTTTTTGTTTCCAAATTGCAAGTCAGTAATTGCCTCTTCAGAAAATTCAACAGTTGAGAGCAGTGTTAAATGACAGCCTGCGACAGCTGTTGACACTCTTATTGGAATCTCCCAATTAAAGTTTCCATTAAACAGCTTGTAGAGTGCTATTTTCTTCTTCATTTACATCTTTCTTGCAGAAACAGAAGCTTGGGAGGCCATCATTACCCTAAAAAGACCATTCTGTCCTGATTGGTCTGTTCCACCAGCCTCAACTATCAGGCTGTTTGTTTAAACTTATTGGAGGAACATGAAACTATATGACAGGGCTTCACTGCGTGCGGGATGAGCCATGAACATTTGTGGAAATTTCTTGAAAAATTGTCTCCAAAATGCTGTTAAAAGAAAACAGACAAGAAAACAACATTTGTCATTGCTCAGGTAGATTAAAGTTTGTAGGATAAGGTTACATTTGAACATGGGACATCCTGCCATTAGTAACCTTAACACCCCAAAATCAATAGTAAGCAATGAATATAATGAAAGAAGTGGCATCTACACTTGAAACATACAGCAAAAAATCTTCAGTTACACTCAGCAGTGTTATCTTTTTATACCAAGTCATTTGGTTCTTTTTTAAAAGATGAATAAAATGTGACACTGGCAGTGACAAAACTCAGACTCTTCTGACTGAGTTAATTACTGAGTCAAAAAGAATTAACAAACTGTGAAAATGTATATATTTGAGCACTAGTCCTTCACATAACTGGTACCTCACACATAGGTAAAAAGAAAGAAAAATAAGAATAATAAAAGACAGAATAAATCCCAGCATGCAAAACTCAAATAAGCACTCTATTTTGAAATATGTCAGTTTTGTGTCTCTGTCAATTTATCCTTTTCAGTAGTTTTTTAATTCAATAACAGCAATGCTACAGTTACCGATGTCTACACCCGAACATTCATGCCCACACAAGATCCCACCTGTTCTATCAATGCACATTCTCTTCATCCTTCATGAAGTGAATAGCCCTTCCAACTACATGTTTGTGCAAAATATTCTAGTCCTACACAACAGCTGTGGTATTCATGAACTTATTTGATTTGTTTTGCATTAGAAAATTGAAAGGAAAAATGTGACGGTTGCAAATACTGTTATATCAACATAGTTTGTCCCATATGCCAGATTTCACTTCTATTCCTGTATTCATAATATGAGCTTTTTTTAATGCCACAGTCAATGTCTCATCATTGTCTCCTGATGTCACAAACAGCGTGAGCTAAATCAGTCTTGCCTGATGTTGTCATTTCTCATCTCTGCCTTTACATAACGTGACAATTCATAGCGAAAGTTAGCATCTGTCAATGTTGTGGATGAGGGTAAAGCATGTTATATTGAACAGACAGAAGTGATATTGCATTTGTAGTTGAAACAGGCATTAATAAGTCTAAGGCAAATGTCTCTCAGTCTTTGACATTGGATCACATTAGTTTGGTGTTTTGTTATGTAATAACTCCTCCAGATGGCCCTTCTCAATTATCCTATTCTTTTCCAACACCTTGAAGAATGTGTGTGTGCTCAGACTTTTGGCAGTTATATACTGTTTATTTTGAATGTTTTGCTGCGCCCTTCACAGAATTAGTCATAGGGTGTGAGCATTATTAGAGTTGATTTAGAACCCTGCTGTGTTTGAAACCACATGGATGATAGGGGATTTTTTAATCATTGTTCACAAACACTGTGGAGAGGTCAAGTTAACCGCTGACTGACCTCCAAGGTCATTGGCTATATTTTAGAATGACCACAAACACTTTTTGGTTTTCCTGTCCTCATCATAATGCTCCTATCCATGCCACATTGAACTCCCTTTCTATCATAGTACTGGGAATTGTTGTGTTTGACATTACAAACCAAGGGGCAACTGTAAAACATCACCTTATTCAATTTTAGCTGGAGTACATGATGGACTTCTTTGGAAAAATTACTTGTTAACAAGACATTTCTTCATTGCTTTTGGCATTTCTGACATGTGAGTGACAGCTTAATGATGTCTGGGAGAACACTTGCATCACTTTCCAGTAACCCAGCTACAGAGGGTTAAGTGAAAATGAAGATCTAATATCTCCCCAACTGTGAGGTGTCCTGCTGCTCTTGGCATGACAGGCGATATGACCAACAGATTCATTTCAGTTTTTTATTGTTCACAGTACTGATGATCCAGTAGAATTAAATCACCGTGGGGTGCTTGCCTTATTATAACACCCTTTTATTCTTCCAGGGGTCAGTGATAACAGGCAAATTAGTCTACTGCTGTCTGGGTTAAACTGTTTTTTTATTTGATGCTTATATGTTGTGCACCATGAGTACTGGAGCCCTACTGTGTAAAATATTAAAGATTGAATATAAAAAATTTGAAACCCAAACACAGCAGCAAAAAACTATGTTGAATTGGATTTACAAACCTTTCTGAGCAACCTTTGACAGTCAGTCAAGTATAGAATTACACCTACGCCAGATGATGGCGCTTTTCAGCAGTGTTGGGTAACTTTTTAAAGTTAATAAATAGATGATAGGATTACTGCCAATAAAAAGTAACTATTAAAGCTGCAGTCTGCAACTCTTTTTCAAGCATAATGCCTGGAACTGTCCGGGGATTCTGAAAGTAGTACATTAAATACCCCAATACAAAAAAAAAATTAGTTCTCTAGGTCCCCTATATGTCCCGCTAGGTCCCTCCAAAGCCAGCAGGTTTGTTTACAAAATTGCAGACCGGACCGGTAAAAGGTAACCAATCAGGTTTACGAGCTGGGCTCTGCTGCCTGTCAATCACCGATTGTGCACGCGCGATACAAGGTAGGCTCGTCCCCACGCTTATTTATCTAGACTATTGAACTTCATCACGGGCTTGTCTACTTACTGTGTCTTCCATGATCGCAAATGACAGGTGAGTTGATGAATGAGGAGTCGTGTAGGCGCATCTGGCGTGCACGTCTACGTGCACGAGTTCTCATGTGTTTTGATGGGGCGGGACAGGAAGTTGAATAACTTTTTATTTTTCGGTTAAAAAATAAGCCTTTCTTGCATTTTGCGACTACGGAGGTCACTGTTTTCAACTTCAAGCGTTCTGATAGATCATGTAAACTCTTAAAATGCCAAAAAGTAGGACTTTACATATGACAACAACAAATCCTGCAAACTGCAGCTTTAACGTTACGAGGCTACTTGCTGAGAAAACAAACTTTTAGAGTCATTTTGTAGTAATGGATTGCTTATTTAACTCAATTTACCATCTACTTGAACAGTTAAATTGACATTTTATCCCCCTTTTAGGCACAATCTCATTGCAAGACATGTTGAATTGGCCAAAATTGTTTCCACACAACCCGCAGAACATGATGACCACAGGCTAGTTATTAACACCACGTGGTAATTCCTTCGTCACTTATTGGCTTCATAAATTCTGTACCACGTTTTATTTAAGTTTTCACCGGCGAACAATAAGAACCAAGTGTATTTGTTTATTTAGAAAGTTTGTTATAGATAAAGAAAAAAATGGAAAGATAAGTTAGCTTTTACATGAGGAGGTGGCTAGGTGTTCCTAGATGCTTACGTACTGTGGCATTGCATGGGAAAGGCATACTCCAGCTCCCATTATCTAGTCTAGTAGAGGAGTTTAAATGTACTTAAGTTAGGGCAGAGCTCCTGTTAGCTGGGAGTAAAGATGTGGTAGTTAGTAAGGTGGTTCCAAACCCAACCAAGGGGAGGAAATGGAATCCAAGAATGGCAGCTCAGGAGGCAGAAGCAACTCTTATGGCGTTTTTCCACAAGCTCGCTTCGGCTCGGCTCGGCGCGCTATTGCGTGTTTCCACTAGCACGCCGTACCTGCAAGCGGGACGATTTTCCGTATTACCTCAGCCCTGGTTCCAAGCGGGCCGAAGCGTTACTAAAACGTGACATCAGCCGACTGCCTTCCACTGATTGGGTGATGAGTGTCGGCACTGGAAGCGTCATAACGCGGATAATGAAAGCTAGCGTTAGCAACCGTTAGCTTACCTCCAAACGTCGTCTTTTTGAAGCTCGTAACAAAATTCTCCGGTACTTTTCAATACTGTTTTGTCTGGCGGCCAGGAGTCTTCTCCGGCTCTCTTCTCTTGCCTTCTGTGCGACAAAAAGCCACAGGGTGAGCAGCAACACGCGGAGCCGTGTTACGACCGAGGAGGCACGAAGTATACTTCTTTGTAATGGAAACACAACCAAACCGAGCCGTGGCGAGCCGCCCCGAGCTAGTGGAAAAGCGCCATTAGACATACAGAGATTGTGGATAATGTTCAAATAGACCGGGGAGGCTTGGGGCTTGGCCCAGGCAAACCGGTGTGGAGTAGAGCAGGTCCCAAGGAGAAGAGAAAGCTAGCTGTTGAGCAGGTTCGTAGACAGGAGGGAATGTTAAGGGGCACAAAGCCAGTGGCTCAGGCTAAGCAGGGATGGTGGTTGAATTGGGAAGGTGTAGAGAAGAAAAAGCTTAGTTGGAAAGAACTGTGGAGTATGGATGAAAGGAGTATTAGATTTTTGATAGGGGCAACATATGATGTATTGCCAACTTCCCAGAACCTAAAACTCTGGATAAATGGAGACCCGTTATGTTCATTATGTTCAGGTACTGCAACTCTAAGGCATATTTTGTCAGGTTGTAAGGTTAGTCTGTCACAAGGCGGTATACATGGCGACATGACCGTGGCTAATGGTTAGAGTTGGTCGTCCAATAACCGGAAGGTTGACGGTTCGATTCCCACTCTCGCCACAAAGATTGGTGGAACTGATAGCTGGAGGGTCCACCTCCTTGTCACGGCTGAGGTGCCCTAGAGCAAGGCACTGTAGCCCACATGCTCCCCGGGCGCTTCATGGCTGCCCACCGCTCCAGGTTGGCATCTGTCTCTGAGTGTGTGACCCTGTGCATGTGCATGTGTGTGTCAAACAGGTGCCAACCTGGATGTGTTAAAAGCGGAGGACAAATTTCGTATGTATGCATGACAATAAAAATCTGATCTTAATCTTGATCTTAAGTATTAAGAAGCTTAGCTGCAGGTATTGAAGAACAACGAAGGCAGGTAAATTTAGGAGGGTCAAAGCCGAAGAGGGTGGCAATTCAGTTTGTTCAAGAGGGGAAAAAGTTAATAAGACAATAAGGAGGCAAGGCAGCTTGGAGGATGCCTTATTATTATAGAAAAATAAGCGTTATAATTCCAGGTCATTCCAGCGTCCTACACTACCCTGTTAGGCTGGCAACTGGGGCTGGGGAGCTAAAACTCTTGAAAAATAACTGTTTTGCACAGCTTCTCACGTATGCTGGCACTCTGTAACTCCAGGGTAGTTAATTTTGCGATGTGGTGCAGCCTTACTTTGTGAAATACAGACACCACAAATGACACAAGCATCATCTCTAAGCCTGACAATCTCAGCCGTCCTGTCAAAATCATCAGGCTTGGGGCGGTTGGTGGCGTAGTGGGTTAAACAGCCGCCCCATATACAGAGGCCATAGTCCTCGCTGCAGCTGGCCCCGGTTCGAGTCCCGCACCGAGCAGCCCTTTGCTGCATGTCTCCCCTCTCTCTCTGCCCCTTGCATTCCTGTCTCTCTCCAACTGTCCTATCATTAAAGGCATAAAAAGTCCCCAAAAAATAAAAAATAAAAAATCTTCAGGCTTGAAGTGCTCACTACAGAGCTTTGACAGCTCAGTTGCAACAAAACCCTCGCGTCTAATAGCAACTTCCCATTGCCTCCTCAAGCCTGTATCACTGGGAAACCTTCAAAATATGAAGAAGAAACAAAAAACAGCAAGAGACAATGAGAGAGAGTAACAGTCCCCGCTGTAATAACGTTGCACGTAACGTTAGTTAGGATGACATATTATATATATGGTAAAATAACCAAAGTTATTGATCAATCTTACTTGTGAAAGGAAATCCCACGCGATCTGGTATAAATGCTGTTCTGGTTATTGCAACCATAAACTGCACTAAATACAAACATAGTTGCTCACTCTCCGTCGACTCCAATTCATTCTGGTGCTCGCCTAGAGTGAGGAGACCCAGCCAATATGGCGGCGACGGTGTTACGTTCCAGCACGCCATGAGGCGTCTACGTATATTATGTCTATGGTGTGGCCCATGTGAGCCTTTTGAAACCAGACGGCCATTTAAGGTGAGTTGGCCTGTATGGCCTTGTTTTTGCTTACATTTTTAGTGACTGTAGAACTGTTTAGGTGAGTTTGTCTGCTGAATCTGCGAGTGTGTCTTGTCATGCTTCCACCTCTGGCACCCTCTATACTTTCATTACCCCCTTCCTGAACCAGGGTTTGTATCCTGTGGGAGAAGGATGTCATGACATTCTCATGACTTCAGGCCTAGTTACATCCTGTGCCTTGTTGACTGGTTCATATGAATATTGTTGATAGTTAGAATGAGCGTGTTTATGATAAACTGCGAAAGCTAGGCGCCTCCAGAGAGGGCCACGTACACTTGTTATGATAAAACGGTATAAAAGGGTGTCACAAGATGAGCTCGTCGGACATTTTGTACATTCTGTATGCATATTTGCTGTGACAGTTTGTTCAATAAACTCCCCAATGGACGGCTGACCAACGCGTGATTCGACTCATTTTCTCCACAACATAATGGTGACCCTGAATTCGTGAGATTTTGCATCTGGATCCCGGCGGAGCGTGTCCTCTGTGCCCCGACAACCGACATCAGCTGTAATAAGCCGGCAGGTTGGATTTTTTTTCCTACCATTACGCAGCTGATCTCTGTTAGTGGAGCACAGCTGACGGCTTCTTCAGGCTTCCCCAAATTTAAAAGAACACAGGAGAGAGTACGGATTCTGCATTCGGTAAGCACTTCCATTGTTTACTTCTGCGCAGGGGGGCTGCTGAAATTGTTTTGAAATTCTGGGCCAAGAGGTGCCAAATGCTTGAATTGAGATAAAATTGGGTAAACAGCAGCATATGTGAGTTGTAAAGCAGACAGCTGTGAGCAGTTGGTCTGGCTTGTGTTGTATTTTTTTTGTGGTAATTAAGGAAGACTAGTCGCTCATGCTCGGGCAGGAAAAAATCGATGAGTTTAAACTGGAATAGTGGATACGCTTTTAGAGCGGGCAGAGTGGAAATCACTCGTTCATAGTGATGTCATAGAGCCAACGGCCGACCTTTTATGCATGGGGGGTAGGAATACCGTGGGACTATGGGTCGCATTAGTCATTAATATATGTGAAAATTATTTTCACTAGTCAAGGAGTAGACGAATGCTGGTAATTGATTGACTTGCGAACATAAAAGTTTGAAGGTGGAATCAAAAGAGCAGTTCAAGAAAACTCCGAAAAAGTCAATTCCAGTTCTATACGGGCACATTTTAAGTATATATGTTTATATCATTTTATATATCTGCTTAGAACTCTTTGGAGTTATCCGAGACCTCAGTAGAAAGACAGTTTGAGAAGAAAATTCAAATTCGTTTATGTATTGACCACAGGAGATTATTATTAAGAGGTCACAGCGAAGCTGATAAATACACGTCAGCATTTGTTGCATTGGTCAAGAAACCATATCACAAGGCTTGTAGGGAAAACACATTTTGTATTCCATATATTGCCGACACCAACATCTCCTGAAAAATTAGAAGTCTAAATGAAAGAAATTGATAATTTAAAACTGTGAAGATTTGAACGGTGACTGACACAAAACTTTGATCGACTGACTTGGTGTGAGTGTGTGGGACCGGTCTCTGTTTGTCTGTCAATGTGTGTGAAATCCTGCTGTTTTATGTGAATCTAAAAAAAAAAAGAAGAAAAGAAAAAAGGTTCTGACTCATATCATCCCTTGACTTTTGAGTAGTCGTAGTATTTTAAGTTACACTCAGATTTGCTTCATTGTTACAATTTGCTTCATTGTTATAATTGCCGCATTGATAGTTTGTTGAAATAAGGTTTTGTTACAGTGAAGAGCTGTGATTTTTAAACGCTGTGTGTTTATTTCTTTAAGATTCTGTATTTTCGTTGAGTGCATCTTGTTACTATTGATTATTGGATACTGCTGTGATTTGTGTTAAGTTTCTAAAGTTCTATTTTCAACAGGCGAGTGAAGGTGTTTGGATTTCAGGGGGAGAGCAAGGTGCTGCGCGGGCACGCTGCTTGTGTGGAGGCGCGCTGCTCTGTCCTTGACATTCTTGTGCTGGTTTTACACTCACAGATGTTCGTGCGTAATCACATTTTCTTTCCTTGTGTCTTCCAGGGGCACTTTATGGTTGAATTGTAATAATTATTAGTTTTCTTTAGGTAATGTGCTAATTGCGGAGTTGTTATCAGTCGAGTAATGAAAGTTTCGCAAATCTTAGAGAAGAGTTTCTGTCTCTAAGGCATTGTTGACATTCCTGATAAAGAGAGTTTTAGCTTATGCATTGTTTCTGTATCTTTTGATCTGTAGTTTCCTTGTCCACAGCGTGTTAAATTGTATTTCTTTCTCTTTCTTAACAAACGCCATTTTGAGGTGAAGAATAGTGCAATTGTTATTTCTGTATTTTTTTTTTGGTTTGTATTTTTTCCCTGTCCAATGCTGGACAGATTGTATTTCTTCCTGTTTCTTAACTTGTCACAAAAAATGTGACAAACGCCATTTTGAGTTGGGGTGTGGTTCAATTGTTATGTCTGGTTCAATTGTTATGCTTGGGAGGAGTTAATAACAGCCTAGGAAGTAGACGTAATGATGTGTTCATATTTGATTGGTTAGAATTCACGTGATTCATTGGAGGCGGGCTTAGAGGTGTGTTCATATTTTATTGGTCAGAAGTTACGTGTCTCAGGCGTGTTTCATTGGAGATAGATTTAGAGGTGTGTTCAGATTTCATTGGTCAAAAAATATTTTTATTTCATTGGTCGGAATTGACGTAGCCGTGACGTGCATTGTATCATCTGGATTGGTGGAGGACATTGTGTGTGGATTGGATCGGAAACATCCGGATGTGAGCAAAAGGGGGGGCAACGCCTTTAGCCTGAGTCACTTCAAACAGAGTAAGCATTAACTGAGCTTTCGATTAGCAATAAATTAACATTGGGTAGCATTAGTAATACAGCTAGTGTGGATTAGCAATAATTAGTATTGATTAGCAATAACTAGCATTGTTTAGCAGTGATTAGCATGGGATAACAAGGAAGCTAGTATTGATTAGCAATAAGTAGCATTGATTAGCAATAGTTAGCATTGGTTAGCATTATTAGCATTTGTTAGCATTTCGTTAGCCATAATTAGCATTGATCAGAAATACAATTAGCATTGATTAGCAATAGCAATAAGGCAAATATTGGTTTAAATCTTAATTAGCAACAGGTTAGCATTTATTAGCAACAGCTAGGAAGCTAACATCAATTGGCATTGGTTAGCAAACATTAACATTAGCAACAATAGTAACCGAACTCCGAACTAGAAGTCAAAAAGCTAAAGTAGCCTAACATTGAATTAACATTGGTTTAATTTAAAAAAAAAAAAAAAAACAACCTAGAGCATAAGCTTTCAAAGCTAACATAGGCTAACCTTAACATTAGCATTGACAATATCCAATCCAATAATTAGCAGCATCTAAGCTAAATTTAGCCGAGCATTAGATTAGCATTGACTAGAGTTAGTTTAATTCAAATTGACTTTCAAAAAAAAAAAAAAAAAAAAAAAGGGGGAATAATAATAATAAATAAGGAAAATAAATAAGTAAATAAAAAGTCAAAAGAAGGGAACTAACTAGGTGAAACAATGGATGTAACACCAATAATAATCATCAGCGCCAAACATCCTGAACATTCCAAAGATATTAAAAAGATATCTCTAAAATGGGAAAAACGAACAAAAAATAATGTCTCACCCTGGCCAAAAGGTGGCACTTTCAATGTAACGGCCTGTAAGATTATGGAACAAAGGATTAAAGCTTACAAACCAAAGGACAAAAGCAAAAAGAGACAGGAAAAGAGAGAGCTTGAATTAACAGTTTTATATTTCTTTGAAAATGCAGAGCTATATCCAACACTGCCAGGAGCAGTAAACATACAAGGATATTCTGAAATAAAAGATCACAAAATATCTCATGAACGTCCAGAACCACAAATACCGACATCAAGCAGGCATGGAGCTCCTGAGCCAGGCGCCGTCTGTAATTCAGATCAGGCAGGGGGACAGCTCCCACAATATCAAAAATCACCAGAACTGGCACCTCCAGTTCAAAAGGCATCTTCTGAAGAACATAAGAGTCCAACAGCGTCAGCACCGAGTTTGATAGAAATGACGCAGGGACAGTATGTGCCGTGGCAGACGCTCGTCCTAGCGGGGCTGGTTGCCAGACTGCCGGACATTCACACAGGTGCAAGTAGATGGATAAGAGCTTTTGAACAAGAGACTGTGCATAAACTGTTGACTGTGGGACACATTAAGGCAGTGTGGGCACTGTGTTTTGGAACTTCTACCATGGAGGGCATTTTGAGACACAGTGAGAATGACTGGATGTTAAGCCACCGAGCTGATGGAACTGATTTTAATGCATATCTAGCTGCACTCTGGAGAGCGTTACGAGCTGAGTTTCCTGTAGGAGTGGACCTCGAAGCATTAAAGGGGGAGCCACTGTCAGGAACAGAGAGTCCGGTTGTGTACATTGCACAACAATTGAAGAAATGGAGTCAAGGGTCTGAGGGAGAAATCGAGAAGAGCCCAGCTTGGGTGACATTGTTCAGAGTTTCCATCAAAGAGGCTCTGCCTGCCCCAGTTCAGGGGAGGCTGGAGGATGTGGTGGGGTTGAATTCACTGTCACATGGACAATTCCGAGACCACATGGTGCATGCAGTAAACAAATACAGAAAAGAACTGAAACGGAAGGAGCAGGAGAAGGATATGCAAAGGGAACTTGCACGGTTGCAGCTAGAAGAACTGCAAGCGAAGCAAGAAGTACGATGTGAGGCCATGACAGCGGAGGGCCGCTGAACAGCCATCACAGGGGCAAGTCCATCGTCGACCCTGTCAAAGGTCAAGAAGAGGTGCACCTGGAGGACGAAGGTCCTCGGGGGCATGTTGGGTCTGTGGCGAGAGGGGACACTTTGTTTACAGCTGTCCGAGAGCACCGAGAAACCCGAGTGTTCGGCAGGACAGTGGCCAGTCCCTGCGGGGCGTAGCAAGTGGCCCGGCAGGTCCAAGGCGTTCCTCTGGCAGAGGAATCCCAGTATTGGTTTACATTGACATATAGAGGTAAGAAGTACACTTACATCAGACGTACTCAAAAGGGTTTAAAAACCGCCCGTGTGTGTCATTATTACAAAACAAAACAACGTTTTTAAGTTAAATGTGTCACGATTACTAAGTTTCTAAAACTTGAATTTAAATATGTCACTGTTACTAGGACAAAACAAAACAAAGTTTCTGAATTTAAAATTTAAATGTGCCACTATTACGAAGTTCTAAAATTTAAACGGAACAAAGTTTCTAATTTAAATTTTAGCATTGATAGCCTAAATTAGAGTATCTATTTAGCCCATAGGGAATTACTGATATCTCTCCATCCCACTTGGAGGGAGTAAGAAAAGCGCCATGTCCAAAATAAATAAATAAATAACAAATGAATAAATAAATAAAATTAAAATTAAACAAGTATGATCTTCTGTTGGGAGGATTATGCAATAAAATTTGCTTCCTCTGAAAGGAATCATGAATAATCCAAAGATCAAAGGTTGAAAGCACAACTGGAGAGGACAACCGAGGCTAAGTTAGCCTTTGAAAATTTGAAACAAAATTAGCAAAAGTCATCCAAAACGGCCAACACTAGTCTATGAGAAGCCATTTTTCTTAAATGTCTCCAATAGACACCATAAGATTCCAGAACTAATAAATCAGAGTAGGTATGTTGTGACTCAGGCAGGATGTTTGCAGGTTGTGCATCTTTTGACACGTCCAGATGTGAATACAGCAGGGTACTACATCGGGATCCTGCAGATGTCATTCCACGTGGGTTTGAAGGAGAACCACATGAGCGTGTGGCAGAAGCTGTGAGATACATTAAACTGAGACCTGACTTAGAAGCAACTTCACTTGTGCAGGCTGACGTCACTTATGTTGTGTATGGATCATGTTTTGAGATCATTTGGGTAATCATGCAGGTTTTGCAGTTGTGAAACAGGAAGGCGGAGAACTTTGTGACGGTGAAAGCTGAGAAGTGTGAACAGCCAAGTTCGGCACAGTTGGCTGAACTGAGGGCATTAACGGAAGCATGTTGACTGGTAAAAGGTAAGGTTACGAATGTGTACACAGATTCTGCATATGCTCATGATATTTGCTATTTGTTTGAAGCAGTTTTGAAGCAGAGAGGGTTCAGGAGGTCAGACGGAAGTCCAGTGCGACAGGAGGTCCAAAAGAAGGAGCGGATTGCAGTCATAAAAATTGAAAATTGGCAGGGTTAAAGTGTCAAGTAATCGTAAAGGTAATGAAATGGTCAATAAAGGTAATAACGCGGCTGATGAGGCAGCGAAAGTAGCATCAAAGTGCCAGCTTGCTGTCTTGGCACCAATGGTGGTACTGGAGCCAGATGTCACGCCACCACAAGGATATTGGTCATACATATTGGATAAATGGTCGTAAACATTTTTTTGGTAAGAGAATTGATTCATCTGTTTGTCATTCCATCAGAGATTAGCTCAAATAATGGTTAAGTGTTGTTTAGAAAAGTGCAAGAGGCATTCTGCAGCAGCTGCGAATCAAGCAGTGCTGTGGGGCCGTTTATCATCCACAGAGTCAAGGGATGGTTGAGAGGATCAATGGAACCTGGAAAGTGAAATTGAATTGAATCTGTGCTTCAACTTAACTAACTAGATGCTTTGCTGCTTGCACTAATGAGCTTTCGTATGCAGACTCATAGAGTCACGCCCTAACACTGCATTAAATGCTAACGGGTCGACCCATGCCGGCACCTCAGTTGAGAGGTCCCTTTAAAGGGCCCCCACTTGAGCAGGTGCAAACAGAGTGGACAGCTTACATGGAGCAATTACCTGCAATCCACAGAACAATCTATCTACAGGAGGAGACCAGAGACTCAGGTCTCGAACAGCTGGTTGAGAGACCAGTGGTGCCAGGCGATCGGGTGCACATCAAAGTGTTCCGAAACAAAGTGGCTTGAGCCAAGACGGAAAGGACCGTACACAATGGTGCGAGCAACGCCAACAGCAGTTCAAGTGGAAGGTAGCAACACATGGTACCATTTGAATCACTGCACTAAGGTTCGGGCTAAAGAAACAGTCGGAGTCGAGTCCGAGGGAAAGGATGAACGAAAGGAAGAGGTTAAGATTTCTGACACTGTGAGCATCCAGGTGTGGGTGTTGGCCGACAGCATGGGCTCAGGAGAACGAAGCCTGGAGATGTTGGACGGGATCCCGCATACAGGAGAGGCTGGAAGGGTCCCGTGATGAAGCCACCCCGCAGGGAAGTAGCCAGCCTGGGTCAGATGAGTATGATGCAACAATACACACCCACTCAGACCATGCCACGCCACAAACTTTGCCAGCAATACACACTAGAGCTAGACGTGAAAAGGCAGATGTTAAGCTTGAATGTAAGTACGTAGGAATAAAGGTTGGTGGAAGTGTGAGGAAGGATGAGTAAGTACGAGTAAGTAGGGGTAAGTGTGAGGAAGGGTGGATCATGGGTCCGGTGGAGGAGACGACCAAATCACCGCCTCCGGACGCCACAACGAAGGGACGATCTGGGGAGATCATGTCAGATTGGGTCAGAAGAAGTTGTTCACAATGGTTGTAAGAACAGAAAGATTTCTCGTGGAAGGCTAGGGGGATTTGATACCATTAGCACTACAGGACAGAATAATCATGTTAACCCAAGAACAGACGGAGTGTACATGCACAGGTAAAGTCAGGAAAACAGTGTAACTGTGGAAGAGGGTTTAAGGCAGCACAGAATATGTGGTATAGATGGGCATGGTACACTACGAGAGAACTGACAGCGATGGAGTGTCTCATATGTGCAGACGCTCCAGGAGCATTGCCTGTTGTTGTTCCAGAGCCACACACCTTCAGGGACTGTGCAGTGGTCCAGCAACGGGAATGCAGGAAAGGTAGGTTCACATCGGAAGAGGATAAATGGTTATTGTTTCCTATGTGTGGTATTAAGTGCAGATCGATGTTTGGGCCAAATAAATTACGGAATTGTTTTCAAAATAAGGAAGGGCCACATATTGGAGTCTTTTTGTGCGGAATTTAATCATAGTACATCACAGGATGGGCCTCCGACTGATTATAGAGCAGATTACGATGGTGAGTTTGAATGCTTTTGGAACTCACGTAGGTAATACTACTGTTAAATAAAACCAATATTTATTAGGATTTATTTATTTGGATCAAATTGTGAAAATATAGAAAAGAGCATTTTAACGCTATAGGTCTTTGGATAGGTCTTTGGGCACTGGTGAGGAGGAAGACATCGGTTGTGTTAGTGTATGACAAGGTAAACGAGATGCAAGGTTTGGATGTGGAAAAAGGGAGAGTTAAAGATCTAGTGATGGCTACATCAGGGATAAGCACGTTTACTTGGATGCAATAGGGCAGCCGAGAGGGATTCCTTTCGAGTTCAAAGCACGCAGGGAGATTGCAGCTGGATTGGAGTCTATTTTGCCGTGGATCATATTTAACAAAATGGTGAGTGGATTAATTACATATAATACAACCAACAGAGGATTCGTGACTACACGAGTGAAGGGTTTGCAGGCTGTGGAGGGGGGCGTGGTGCATCAGGTGCAGAGGAGAGGTGGAGAGGTGGGAAGAGCTCAGAGGACAGTGGGAGGGGAGATGATTGGCACACCTGTACATCGTCGGCTAATCATTCTCCCCTTTATCAGTAGCGTGCTGGTCCAGGCGGAGGAGGAATGAGAGGATCGAGAACGACAGCCAGAGACGGAGTGACGGTGGAACCAAGCACACGGAGGGGCTGGAGTTCATCTGCTGCCGTTTTGGCTAATAATAATATCGATCAATACGGAATAAAAACAAGTCTAAGTAAACACGGTCTCTGCTCATGTGTTGGGTGAACCCACAGTGACACGGGAATTGTTACACAGGCTTTGGAGAACAACTACATGAGACGAGTATGATGGCTTGGTAGAACAGGCAAGGTTTAGAATGGATATTAGAAGGGAAAATGGTGTGTGCCAGATGGTTGGGGAAAATGGTGTACATTTATACCCGGGAACACTGCAGCTCATGGAACGGTTACAACGGCCGTGAAGAAGATCAGAGAACGGAGAGAGGAGCTGACGTGTGATGCTGGTGGAGGTGAACGGTGGTGGACTGGTCTGTTTGGGATTTTGGGAGAAGGGGGAGCGATGACAGTTAAAGCGGGAATAGCAATATTGTTGATAGTGAGAATGGTTTCCCTATTGGTGTGTTGCATTATACCCATTCTGAGAAGGTGTTTGCTGCAAGTGATGTTCAAACGAACAGTGGAGGGAATCTGGAGGCAGATGACCATGCGAGACCAGGTCTGAGGACCAACGCATGGGAGAGCGGGTCAACGAATGAAGGTTACCAACGGACGGTTCACAAGATTCTTTCCTCGGGTGTGGAACCAAGTATAGTCTGATAGGGAGAAGAGATGCTGAAGATCTCTTTGATTGGGAATGACGTACTGGCGACCTCTCCTCCCAGAGTTAGCTTAGCAGTTCCAGACCCAGCCGGACGGATGTTCGGCCAGAAGCAGACGACACCAGAGTACGGGAGATGGGACGGGACTGGAAGAGCTGCATTACATTGCTTTTTATTACTATTGTTGTGTGATAATCCATCATTTTATGTATTGTACTTGATACAAAACGGTGATTAACTGATTTGATGGTGGTGTATTCAGTCTATGTGTATTATCAATCAGAACTGATCACTTATATGTGCATTGCCAGTTGTGTCAGTCAACTGTTCGGAGTGCGACCTTGGTAAAGTGGTCGGTCGCCAAGTGGGGTGGGGCCGTAGGTGAGTTTTCCCAAGATAAGAACATGAGTTACGAAAGTAGCAGCCGGTGGGTTTTTCGCACCTATGCACTGCGAACAGTGGACAAGTGTGATGGCAATGTAAAACTTGTAGTGTTGTTGAATATATCGTTTTATTTAATTTAATCATTTAATCATTTTATGTGATTCGGGTGCGTATATATAATCATTTTCATTTATTCAAAATGTTCCCTTTGTTTGAGATTGTAGAATTATTAGGATGATTTAGTGTTGATTATGTTAATTAATTCTTAATTAACTATGTGGGATGATTTTCTTTCATTTTAGATTATTTCTTTATTAAATCACTGATAAGTGATTTCAGGGGGGACTATGTGGGAGAAGGATGTCATGACATTCTCATGACTTCTGGCCTAGTTACATCCTGTGCCTTGTTGACTGGTTCATATGAATATTGTTGATAGTTAGAATGAGCGTGTTTATGATAAACTGCGAAAGCTAGGCGCCTCCAGAGAGGGCCACGTACACTTGTTATGATAAAACGGTATAAAAGGGTGTCACAAGATGAGCTCGTCGGACATTTTGTAACATTCTGTATGCATATGTGCTGTGACAGTTTGTTCAATAAACTCCCCAATGGACGGCTGACCGACGCGTGATTCGACTCTAATTTCTCCACAACAATCCCCACCACGCTATGACAGGTGTGCAGTCGGTGAGAGGCTGGGGTAGCTTGTGGTTGTGGAAAAAAAAAGATGGTTGTTGTGGTGTGAGAAGCAGTGATGGCTGGCATTAGGGGAGAGACTCTGGGACGCCAGTGATCACTGTCTAGCCTCCTGGAGGTGTCGTGGGCCCAACTAGATGAAACACTGATAAAAGGAGTTTCCCACCTGATGACCCCAATGAGATGTTGGTCAGCACTGCTCACCGATCTATATAGGGAATTATTCACTGAGTCTGGTCCTTTTTATTTCTTTAGCACAAGTTTCTTGTGTTTAACTGGAAATTTGTAATGTCTGTTACCAGTGCTGTACTGATTGTGCATTCAGTGGGAAATAGAAAATCTGTATTTAACCTCCAACTGGTAAGATAAATCATAGCATGTCAGTTAGAAGTCAGATTTTCTTGTTGGGAGGTAAAACATTGCATAAAATATTAGTAGAGAATTATTAACTCATTCATTTGTGAAGTGAACTGTGGAACTAATGTTGAGATTTGATGTTGATATCAAAGCAAAATTGAGACGGAGAAGTTTTATACCGGAACTCTGCCGACAACAGGATGAATTTTATCAAACTTGAGGCCCTCAACTTCCAACATTCAAGTGGGAAGAGATAAGGTGACAAAGGACTGGATCATTTTGTAAAATGATATAAGTTTATATAAATGTTTAAATAAAAGTTCTGCAAATCTGACCGGCTTACATTTCAGTTGTATAAAGCCCAAAACCAAATTCATTGGTTGTTTTTTTTGTTTTTGAGCTGGTCGTACACTCCACATAAGCTCTCAAGCACAGAAAAAAAGATTATTTTTACATAATATGCCCTCTTTAACGAAAAATGTAATGACTTTGTGCTTCAACAAACTGGCTCATCAAACACTATGATAATCTACTGGAAATCTTAGTGTTGTGAAGAACATTCTGAATCCAAGAATCATATCAGATGGCAAGCATAGATATTATTTTGTGTCATGAATAAGCAGAGATCAAGTGCATATTATACTATTAATCATAATCGCTGTCATTATCACAATGGAAAATATGTGATGGCTACATTTCAGAATAGTGCACATCTTTTTAACATACCTAAAGCATCCAATACTTTCATCTCCTGAACTATCACCTCTCAGGTTGCCTCATTAAGTGCCTTGATCTTTTATGCAGTCGGATAAAAACAGAAGCCTTGCAATGCTTTGATCTGTGGCATAAAAGCTCCCCAAGAACTGACAGTATGTCGAGATGGAAACAATGTTAGATAGACCACATTAGAGTAAAATATTGTTTGACATTTTGATGCATTATTGACTGCGATACAAAAAGAAAATATTGACCTCATCAAATATTGAAAGTGAAACGGAAGACTGTGTTTAGTACAGAATAGCCACCCAAAATGCTGTCCCTTTGCAAGTGAAACTACATCAGCACAGTCAGGGCCACTGGGAAAGAGTGTGAAAACTCGCAGGGAGTAGAACAACTGCACTGGACTGCCATTGTTTTCAGAGCACATTTTAGCCATCTTAAGGCCAGTTGTGTTAAACTATTTGTGTATATATATATATATATATATATATATATATATGTACATCATTTAATTAAATAATTTGTTCGAAGAAATCAGTTGGATTTAGACTGCTGTTTTAACAGATAAACATCAATTCAAACTGTCCTCAAGCTGAGAATTAAAAACTCCAAAATGACTTCAAAAGCACTTCCTTCATATGCACCAACAGAGAACAGAATGTGATTTTTTTTCCCCTCTCTTCTTTTGGACACATTTTGAGTAAAGCAAAGACAGAACCCCTTCTCTCTGTACCCATATGGCCACATAAAAAATGTTGTAGAACAAAACATTTTAGAAAAACACTCATGTATTCGTGAAGCAATTACATTTTGTTTTAAAAGACTCTGTAATAACTTTGAAGTACCTCCTAATTGTTCTTTCTGTTTTTGCTTAATTGTTACAGATTTTAACTTTCTTTGTGCGTTTCTCACCTGCTGACTCAGCATTGGTCACACAGGTGCAGGCAATCAGGGCTAGCTTCAAAATGTGTAGTGCTTCATTTGCATTTTGTTATTGTTTTGTTTTGTGTTTTTTTTTCCTTTGGCTGTCGCTTGACTTCCCTCTGAGAATAAGAATATGTACCAATGCCAGGAAAATCAAGGTCCTTACAGAATTAGTACTGGATTGGAATCAATACAGCTGTAGGTTTTTTTCCTGCACAGATGGCTTCACCGTGGCATTGTAAGCTTGTGGCTGCACAAGAGGATTTTGCTGTAGATATTTTTTCTATTGGCAGACAGCAGATTGTACTGTAGTGATGAATTCTTTCTCCAAGGCAACATATGAAATCATCTATTGAACTTCGAACAACACCAAACCCTTACACACCTGACCGTCTTACAGTGAAGCTAAAGAAGTCTAGCCAGGAGAAAGTACTTGTCTTGAAATAATTGGCTTATGCTATTAGTTAGATAAAATACCAAAATAAATGTTCAAATTATCTGGGAAGAAGTACTTGTGCAGCACCTTCCGCAACATGACATAAAAGATTAATTATCTTTGACATATTGTGATTATATATCCTTTTAACAGATTGTTAGCTATATCCCAAAAGGGTGAAGGAAGGCAGTGTAGTACACCAGAGTATTTATATAGTAGTATATTAATTCCTCCTATTTCAGCAGTGTAGTACTCTGGTTTCAGAGGGATGAACAGTGTGTCTTTAATTGTTTACCCTCTTTCTTCTCCTCTCTATCTGAATATGCATGCAATGTAAAATGAGAACTTTTACTCCCAGGGATATATACTGTGAGCGAGTTTGAGAGTTTCAAAACAGAACTGGATTGAACTGGATGATGCTCAAAGAGGAGTAAACCTTGTTTTTCTGCCTTGATCTGATTTGAAGTATTGAGACTGTGACGATTTGAAAAACTTTCAGATCATTCACCTCTAATGAGATGATCATGCTCCGCCGTCAGTGTTCAATTGTTGAAATTTATTGTCAGTTTAAATTTTTTTGATATTGCATCGAGTGACAGCAAGCAAGAATTTTTTTTTAAATAATGAGCTCAAATACAGAATATATATGAACCTGAACTCAAGGGTTTGTTTTTCATTTCATTTCATGTGACTGACATCATGGCTTTTCAAGTCCCTCTTATGTCAATTTACATCCCAGTCTCTATGCAGTGTTTGAATAGCATAGTTTAGATATCATGGTGGCTTAAATGGGAAAACCTTCCTATAAAAGCTCTAACATATTCATGTCTTGTATGAACATGTATGCAGATACCTTCTGCAAGAAAGAACAGACAAGACTGAAGAACTTAACATCTTACAAGTGTTTTACTGGCAGTATATACATAAACAAATCATTGATTTTGCTTTATGAGAACAACATCACTGTCATTTTTCCAAATACATTTGTAGATGTACATTGCTGGTCATTTCATGTTGGATGTATTGAGATTTGCTTTTGTTGTGTTGACAGGAATTTGTGATCTTAGTGACCTGTGTTTTTCTGCATGGAGCAGAATCCTCTGAACCACTCTCCCATTTGAAAACAAACCAACAGCATGCTGAAAGATCAGATAACTGCTGGTGCTCTGCTCACTGCCCGTTTGTGTCAGGTATCTACCACCAAAGGTGCAAGATGGTATTTAGCTCAGTGAAGGATTTCTGAATCAAGACAGAAGTAGGTAGAAAAGGTTCACTGTATTAGGAAACTAATTTGCAAAGAATTATACTATGACCCTTTTGGTTCAAAGATGACTTAGGTCTCACAACCAAATGAAAATAAGAGATACCACATTACTTGTTCATGCTGTATGTATGAGGTACTCAGCTACTCAACTGATCCTGTGAAACTGTATAGTATTCAACATTGCTTTACTGTAGTTTAATCAGATACCTTCAAAATGCAAATGAGTGTGAAACTGTTTTGTTTTCTGTGCCAAGCATGTGCCACTCTATGATGCTCAAGCCAGATTTCATGCTCCCCTGCCTTTCCTGTTGGATACATTCACTGAAAAAGGTTTATATTCCTGCAGAGTGAGATATTCTATCATTTTTCCATACAAAGCAGAACCATGAACTTGAGGTTTAAATGTCTGAAAAAGTCCACATCATACTATTTAATAACAAATTACTTAACACGTCCTGTTCACTCACTGTATGTAACAGTATAAGCTGCTTGGTAGCTTAGCGTTTCCTCACTATGTGGCTCACATATAGGACAGACTTGAGTAAATGCTAATATCATGTGTGGAATAAATTGCTTGTTACGGCCTGAGCTTTCATCTAAATGTACTGTAAATTTTACCGAGATATTCAAAAATTTAAATATAAATCCTAATTTATGTGTGTTTGCACCCATTACTCTTATAAGACATTCAAGAGCAGGATCATCTGGATAAGCAGTAAGTGCCACTAATTCTCCAGCCAGAGTTGTGTAAGAAGATGGTGCAACAACGGGCTGTAATAAGAAGCGCACAAATGAAATTTCAAAGTAAAACAAAGAGAGAATAAATTAACATCATTGAATTGGAAACTGAGATATTTAACAACTAACTTTAAAGCAACACAAGAGAAGTTTGCTAACCTTAAGCAGTATTTTGTTAACCTTAAAACTATGTGTTTATAACTCTGTTTGTTGTAGAGTTCCCTTTGTTATGCATATTCCTGGGCCTAACTCTTTCAAAAAGAGCCCTAGGGCTGAGATTTCTGAGCTGAGCAATTCACAACTTTGGATTCCATTCCTGCACCTCTTCATTTTGGTTGACAGATACTTAACATTTTTGTGGGCTTTTGATGGTGTCTTTGTGGCCAGTACATTTGAAGGGCTCACATGGGGCTTTGTTTTAATGACATTGGTGTCACATCTCACAAATGTAGGAGGAGCCCCAGTTTTTTTTCTAGTGTTACTTTAAAGCTACTATATGTGTTCTTGGAAGAATTCTGACAACAGTCCTATGTGCATTTATAAGTCACCTAATAACTGACCATTAATATAATAACTGATTTCTGTTTAGTATAATACTTTCACTGCACTGATGTAGCAAGTTTACCATTTCTTCAACTCGTAAAAATGATTTTTCACTGTTTCCATCCACCTGTCTTTGAGCACAAACTAAAAAAAATTTATTTAAAAAACTGCATGAAAATGTAGATTTCATTTGCAAAGTAATAGCCATGTAATTCCTTCTGTGCTGGTGAGTTCACTGATGTCAGCAAACAATGACTAATGTTGTTTTAACGGTAGTCTACCGTCAATTTTGGCATCAGAATACAGAGTATGACAAAAATGATAGTGGTCATTTGCTACTGGAATATTGAACAAGACAGACAAACAAAAATATCACCTAAGGATTAACTGGTGGGTAATTATATATATATCGCACACTGTATAAAATGTCAAACCCATGTTTTACAATGCCAGAGATTCAAAAGAAACATGAATAACGAATGGGTTAGAAAACAACACCTAAAGTGCAAGGTTCTTGTCTCTGTTGGTCTGTAACACAATGCACTGTCACTGTAAGTACTTCAGGCTCCTACACCGATGTCCTGACAGTCTGATGCAGATGGAGACATACAGTCGTAGGCTGCACAGAGTGAATTGTTATCTGTGGCAGGTATGAATCTCACTTGATTCATGCTTCTACATCCCAACTGGAACTCAATAAAATGTCCAGGTACATAAACCTCTCTAAAATGAGAGCCACACACTGTTACGTTCTGTCACAGTTGCATCAGTGAATTCTTGTCTCCTTCGTGCACAAAGTGCTTCAACGCAGGGAAGCTAGCTTCGTTAGCTCGTTTAAGTCAGAAACATTGTGGAGCCTGTGCAACTAGCACAATAATTCACAGTGATGAAAATCACAAAAAAAGACCAATGGACTTCATCACCCACAAAATCCTCACTGTCACCTATACCATACACCATGTTAGAGCAGCCCCCCCTCCATCTTAAATATAATGACATATTTTAAATTTATTTAAAAAAAAAGAAAAAGAAAGAAAACATTTTCAGGAGCACTGCTTAAAATTTATACTTTTTCTGCATCTATTTTCATGCATCTATGTCTCATAAAATGTAGTGAGCTAATTAGAAACATTTCAAACACACAATTCCAGACAATGGGCCTCATGCAACAACCGTTCGTACGCACAGATTTGTTCTTAAATCGTCCGTACGAGTGATTTAAGAGAATTTGCGCATCCACCAATCTTTTCGTATTTTACGCTTTCTTTCAGGTATGAACAGAATTTACGAGTGATCCAGACCTGTCGTAGGAGTTTCGTAAAAATAGTCCGCTGTTATTCAAATCAAGTTTGCTTGACTAATGGATTGTATATTTAATTACTTTGAAGAAAACATAAATAAATATATACATTATACCCCCATAATGATGCTGACATTATTCTGTTTGACTTAAATTATGCACTAATTGAAGGTTAATTTGACTCTGTATATAACAAGGTCAATGGGAAGTGTAACCAGCGGCTGACTTGCTACTTTTGGATGCCTTAGCGTAAGGTGGAGACAGACGAATGTCTGACATCGCGATTAAGACTGCAAATATGCAGCTTGCTAGAGCCACAACTCCAGAGAGAACCACGCCGATCAAACCCAATTCCACCACACGTCCAGGTCCTCACCACCCTTGGATTTTTGGCCACTGGAACCTTTCAGAGGGGGACTGGAGACAGATCGGGGGTGTCCCAGTCCTCTGAGTCGTGCGCTCCCCTTGGTCATCAAAACTTTCATCAGTTTATCACCCATGGTAAATCAAATTCCCATACACCGCTGTCCAATAAGTACAAATTAAGAGGGACTTTCATCCCGTGGCTGGACTGCCAATCATAATCGGAGCAATGCACACATATACACATCAAAGCACTGGTGCTCCTGTCGTGGAGCGCACTGAGCTGAAGGCCAGGTGGGTGTGTCTCGATACAGCGGGGGTCAAACTGCTCTATAGCCCAGAGAAGCCATGCCAGATTTGCACAATATTGCCATGAACGAGGGTCTCCACCTGAACCAGCCCAGGCAGACCAGAAGGTGTGGTGCCAGAAGACCCCCCTCATTAACCGCCCCATCAAAGTGCCATCATGATGAGGCAACAAATGATTGCACGGCTTTAGTTGCAGTCATCGATCGCGTGCCCATGGCGAGACGTTTTTTTTAAAAAGCCATTTTCATATCAAACCATTTCTTTTTTATCTTAATGTCTTTTTGACATTACGAACTACAGGTGACAATAAACAGCACTCGTAATTGCTTCCCATTTCTTCGCTTTAGCAGGTCCCGTAATTCCACTACTGACACTGCTAAAAATGACAGATTTTCCTTTTTGGATCTCTGAAAGCAGAACTTCAATCTCAGAGCCCCTAAAGTTGTTCTTTATGCGCCTTGATGACATTCTCATGACTCAACACTCAACACTTCCTGACACAGGAGAGAGGAAGCACAGCCTAATATGGTATAATTTTGGGCGTGGAGTATGCAAATTTACTATCCTCGTGCACGTGCAATTATATACGCACACGTGGGATTCATCATTTACGCAGGTCGTTTACACACTTTTTCCGAAGATAAGAGCGCTTGTTGAATCTGACGTGGCGTGTTCGTACGAGACCTTCATACGAAAAAAATAAGAGAAATTTAGAATAAAAATATGAACATTTTCTTGCATGAGGCCCAATATTATGTATATACTTTGTGAATCACACATCCTGCAAGTTGCACTTTTAAATCAACAACACCCTTTACGAGTCTTAGGGGGAAGAAAAGTCCCCCTCTTTTCTTTTTTTTGTCAATCTGCCAACAAAATCATGACGTAGGAGGGACTACAGTTTGAAAATAAACTTTTACCATGTTAACAAATTGCCAATAATACATTCAGTTGAGTATCTGATTTTGAAGCAGTTCTTTTTGCTTGTTCTCTTGTGGATATTGTTGTTGCCTTCGGTACTCCTGACACAGATAAAGAAGATTAATAAATGATCAAGGATGTCGTGCAGCTGTACAGCTACAGCTGCCTAAAATCAATCAATTGACCCATTTTCAAAGAATCATTGGTTTAAGCAAACACAGGTATTGGAGGCTCTCTTTCATGGCTTAACAAATCTTAGTTAATGTCGTCTTGCTCGCCTCAAACTCTCCCAATATCTGTTTAATCCTGTCTGGCTTTTTGAAGATAACTTCACCTTAAAGGGCCTGAATAAATCTATTAGTTCAAATCAAAGACTAATGTCCGAGACATTTGAATATCTTGTCTGTCAATAACTGGTGGAAGTTCCAAAATTTCTGATCATCATAATCTGCTGTGTCTTTGTTCTGCTGGCAAATGTGCCTGGAATGCTTCAAAGGCATGTTAATCAAGCACTGTGTGAAGATGCCAGGAGACCAATTACACTCGTGAGCTGCACTTCAGCTTTCTCATTTCCCCGAGTCCTGCTGCTCAAACATGGTTATCATCTTGATTCCAGTCCGTTGAAATAGTTGACCTTGACAAAAAGTGGAATTCAGAAAGGAATTGGTTACATGGGCACAGCATGGGATTACTTTAACTTCTGTGCAGCTCTGGTATAATGCAGGGGTATCCACTGTGCGTGAGCCACACTGGTTTTTATTTTTATGAACTGAAGATAGAACAGCTTTGTTGCCCAAGGCCTGTATGAATGAGGCTGTAATTTGAATTTAAGGATCGTTCTGAAGGCAAATGGAAGCTCTCTCTTATATTTTCAGTGATTTAACTTGGATTTGATAGTATTTAATAGCTTTACTTAAGCTCTAGGTACACAATTCTGCCTCAAAATATGATCAGGGAACATATTTCTTAACTTTAATAAGTACCTGAAGTCACTTTAATAATCTAGCATCATCAACTATTTCATCCAAGAAGTCTTCCTTGAGAGCTGCATTTCGCAGAGAAAAGATGCTGGTTGAACAATGAGCTCTCCATTGCTCCAGCTGTTTCTCATTTGGCTATAGGGAGGACTGAAGAGCAGAAAATCTGTCACAAGTGGAAGATGCATCCCAGTTGGCCTTAAGAAGCCACAGCCTCTGCCTAATCATCGTTCATCCATCCATCTGCCACAAGATTGATGTGCTCCCAGATGTCACAAAAAGCCCCGGCATGCCCCACGCACCCGCCAGCCAGCAAGGGTCTGTCTCTGCTCGGCTGGCACTGCGTTCTGCTCACACCAGGACAAACTTGATTTGACCAGAGGGAGGCTCTGGTGATTGATGATTCCGGCACGTATCTTAAGCCACAGCAATCTGGCCTGGCACCACTGCTGCGCTATCACTGTGTGTATGCAATGGATATTCATGTGTGCGCAGCTGTCTGGCTCTGACAGTGAAGAAAAAAAGTCTGAGAAGGCATGTGAGAGTATATAGAAGAAAGAGTTCCAAGTGTGTCCACATGTGTATGCTGAAGCATCCACAATGTCTGAGTCACATTTGCAGCCGTAACAGCTCCAGTTGTTCGCTTGCAGTTTGTGGTGCTGCCGTTCCCAAGTGGGTGACGAGCTCCAGCCCTACTCTGTCTCGGGTTTGTTAAAGAAAGCTCAAAATGTCAATAGGTTCCCCTCACACCCACAGGTTTCCTTAGCTGTGGCAATAATCAGCACTCAGAAACGCCTTCCTTGCCTCGACGCCTAAGCCAGAAGCTTTCCATTATGCCTCTACTTCTACTTCATTTTTTCCCCTGAATGTCATCTCTCATCGTTTTCATCTCCCGTGGTGTTCCTCGGGCTAACAAACATCGAGGCACCAGCATTTCATCACTAATGCAGTCCAGTGCTGATCCATCCCTGCTCTTTATGGTGAAGTGTAGGATTACAAATTGCCAAAAGACGAATTTGTGGGCATGAAGAAGATTATGTAAACAATTTATGCAGAGACAAGGTAGATCGTGTCAGGGTGAATGCTAATTCACGATCATGTCAATCTGGAGAAGCTGCACATGGCATTTCATGTGAGGGTTCATAGCAACCCCATTCCAAATGATGAGTTTCCAAATTTTGTGTGAACCAAAAAAACTGTAATTACATTGTACGTCAAAGGAAGCTGTCAGAAAAAAATCACAAATGACAACAAATGCCCTGGATGCAGACAAACGTTGAACAAGGAGGGACAGGGAGCAAAGGCTTAAACTAACCTGAGGGAATCTGATGGAAATATACAATATAAGCCCAGGTTGCCAAAACCAACTAATTTAGCATGCAATCTTTTATTTTTTTCAGTTTTTTCCACTCTCCTACAGCTGTTTGAAAGTGAAATCCTTTCTTGTTGCATGGCGTGCGTGCCGCTTTTATCTCTTTTTTCTTTTTTTTTTCGAGACCTCAAGCGTAACACACACACATAAAGGCACACAAACACACACCAACCTTAATGACATAAATGGCATGTAATGATGATGATATGGAGCTGGAGGGAGAAATAAATCACTGATGTAATGTTTCCGGTGAAGGCATGCCTCGTGCTGCACAAGAAGTCAATGCGAGGGGCTCCATCTACTGTTCAGCTCTATGAACTTCACATTGGGAGACCTGCGTGTGCTCCGGCTGAATCACTTCACCCCCCGCCCATAAAAACGAAGAGGGACAGCCACAGTCAGTAGTGACGCTGAGGCAGTATAATTTATGCCTTTGAATTATGGACATACCAAGCAAGTGAAGGCCAATATATGTTTTATACCACGCCTCCCTCTGTTTATTTTGGCTGGGGTTATGGCTTAATAGCTTGCAGTTCCATTGATGATGGACCTCCTGATTTATTGGCTCAAGTCAGGCAAGACAATCAATTCAGGCAATTTGTCAGGACAGACATGCCAGATGTACTGTCACCTGTGCTTTATGACTGACTAACTGTGCTCTTGCTAGTCCTGCAGAACATTGCGTTCTCCATTCTACTCTCTGGCATGTGGCAGTAAAACAGTGTGCATTATCCAGTCGCAATTTGTGCATCCAACTCGGAGTATCTATATTCATGTGCTGTGGCAGTATTCATTACAGAAATTGACAGCTTTTTTATCTGATCATCAGAATTACAATAAGTGCTAAATGGAACGATACCCTATACATAGAATTGTTTTATAACCTCATAGAAAGGAACATATAATTTCTCACAGACTGAGATGTATATACTATCCATTCCCCTGGAAGCCATCGGCAGCCATTTACTTCCTCTTTCATCATTCTAAATGCGCCTAAATGGTTTGGGAGGGTGGGGCTGAGCAGCAATAACCACTACTTTGTGTCAGGAGGGGAATTCGGATCTTTGATGCTTTCCCTGGCATGAAATGTATTTACAAATACCTTTGTGGAAGCCAATAAAAGGTTTAATATTTAATTAGGCCTAAGGGCATCTCACAATAACAGGCGCATACTCCTGATCAATGGTAAGATATGGAATCATCCTCCTCTGTCGGTTTATGTAAGGGGAGAGCCTGGCTTCCTGCTTTACATGTTACTACAGGTATTTACATGGAAAGTGCACTGATCATCGAGCAATTACAGCACAGCGCAGATCCTGGAAGACTAAGTGAGCAAAAGAGCCATTAGACTCAAGTCTGTGTACATTTTTGTTAGTTTTGAGGCCTCTGAATTTAGATGAGTACCAGGAATGTCAATTAAAATTGCATTTAGATCATCTTTGTGCAAACACCGATTAAACTTTAATGATCCCCGTGGGGAAACCACAATGTCACTGTGTACTGTGAGAATGGATTGTATAATCAGGTGTCTTAACAGAGCAAAGGGCTGGTTTTGAAACACTTTGCTTTTGTTCTCCAGTTTTTTCAGTGTCTGGCCGAAAATGATGCGGAGGTCTGAGAAAAGCTTTTAAAGCTTAAAATCAGCCAAAGAAATTGCAGAAAAATGCAGATACGTTCCATTCATATTGTTGGGATTGAGTTTTTTAATCTTTTTGCACCTACAGATGTTTTGAAAAAGCTTGACTTAAAACATCATTCCCCAAATGGGTTACTGCAGTTCAAAGGGGTGCATTTAATAGATGCTTGTAAACATTCATTCATTTCCAGTGAACATTATTGTACATTATTTTAGAAAACAAACTTAAATAATCGAATCATATGAAAAACAAACAAACAAAAACTGTGTAACAACCCTCCTTTTGGTCTACTTTGACACTGGGTACTCATAAATTTCAGAAAACGTGGTTCTGAGCCAAATATCAATGTCTGTGGTCCCAAAATTCTTTGGTAAGTCGCAAAGTGCTCTGCTGAGACCAACAGCCTTTAATTTAAGAAGATATTCACTTGGTGCCCCTATAAAGGCACAACTAGCAGTGGCAGCCATTTTGAATCTTTTGCTGCTCAGGGAGCTTGTCTTTTACTCAAATGATACCCTCCTTAATGGTCATTTCATGGTTATTTTTAGCACTGAGGTTTTTTCTTAGTGTTAAATTTGGATTTGATTAACTCATGCTCTCTGTTTTCTATATTTGTTTCTTTCTCTTTTTCTTTTTTGTAATATTATTTTGATTACTCCAAGTGTGTGATTTAACTTCTGGATTTGCCTGAGTGAGCATCCCGGGATCTCGAGAGACCAGAAGTAAAAATTGAGTCCGAACCAAGACTGATGGTTGTATTCTTTGGGTGATTTTATCAACATCTTCAATATCATAACATCTGGCCAGGTCTCTTTTTGGTCTGATCCCATTTAGGTATTCGATGTGTTATGTCTATGTCTTGCGGGGCCATTTTTCTGCCCTGAGTATACTGTTTGCATTTTAGCGCAAGCACATTTAATTAGCTTTTTCACTGTATTAGCTTCTTTTTTCCCCTCTTGTTAGCAGTGACTTTGATTCTCCTTTTAATATATAGCATAAATAACACTTTAAATGATGGATTTCTCTCTCTATTTTTATCTCCCCAAAGTCTCCATTTCGTTTGCTGAGCTGACATTTGGAGGGATGTAGGTTAATTTGGCTGAGACATTATGTCAAAACGTAGCAGTAAGCATCAGAGGAGCATGACAAACTAAACAGCACTGTTGTGTAAATTAGCACACCTGCTCTGTGGCAGTTAAGCCTTTAACATTGTGCCATCAAAATACTTATCAGCAGCTGACAAAACTTTGCGACAGCTGCCACAGAGCCAATGTGCTTCAGTCAGCTCTTTGTGCTGCAAATCCTTTTTTTTTTTAGTGAGTGCTGAGAAAAAATCATGTCACATTATTATTCCCTGTGACGGGATGAGAGTTCTTCTTCCTCTTTAGTTTTTTTTTAGAGAGATTCAGCCTGGATTCTTGAGCCAAAATACAACGAGGGTAAGTAGATAGATAGATAGATAGATAGATAGATAGATAGATAGATAGATACTTAAATGTGTGCTCTGCTTTGGAGACCTGCGCCACGCTGCCACTGAACTCACCGTTGATATCTCAGAGACGAGGCTCACAACATATAAATGCCCAATTACGGTTGCTTCAAAGAGAAATGCATTTCAAAAATTAATAATCTGGGAATTCATAATTAATGACAGTTAGTTATGTAAGCGCCCTAAATAACATGGAAGCAAGTATTGTCTCTGTCTCAAATGGCAGTGCCAGCTTGTCTTTCTTTGTTTCACAGTGTCCACTTGCATCATGTCACCACATGTTTTCTTGCCCTTGTGACTATGTAACTAAGCATATGTATTTATTTTTTTTTTCGGTATGGACATTTTTCCTGAAAGGAACATGCAGACTGAGGACAAGACATTGTTAAAGGCAATGAAGCGTCTCTTTTTTAAATGTTCCGAGTTTCTGTCAAGGTGCATTTGTTCTATGGCCCTCCCATAAGATGTCGACTTGCTCTCTTCTGTTTGCTTGTTGCCTCAATTCAGCATCTAGACTCATCTGTCTGATGTCAGAATGGCTGAGAGTGTGCAGTATTTTCCTAAGAACTATAATATATAAATAGAGAATCCCCAGGCTCACTGAAATATTGTCTCTATGCGCTACTTTTTTTGCAGGTTTAGATAAGGCCTCCGCGGATATGCTTCGTACTTCCACTTGCTTTAAAAATTGTGTTTGTTTACATCATATATCCTAATCAACAGCAAAATATAATTTATTCATATTTGTTTGAAT
Organism: Odontesthes bonariensis; assembly: GCF_027942865.1. Taxonomy (NCBI): domain Eukaryota; kingdom Metazoa; phylum Chordata; class Actinopteri; order Atheriniformes; family Atherinopsidae; genus Odontesthes; species Odontesthes bonariensis. The sequence continues at coordinate 12,595,890 of NC_134524.1, read as the reverse complement.
AGTTTCCAACAGAAGAAAGAAAATAGAATGGGAAATTATAACATTGCAGTTACTCTGCAACAAAGAGGGTTGTGCACTGCACGAAAAGAGGGATTTGTGTCACTGTGGACGGCAGTGAACTTCCGCGAATTTGCCTAATTTTCGGACGCACCTGGGCGCTTGCAGGCAGACAAACTTTAAGTTTGTTGAGCGAGAAAATCGTCGGAAACGAACCCGACTCGCGGCGGGCTCTCACAGCGGGGTGCTAATGGCCCAGCGATTAGCACCCCGCTGTGAGAGTGCCTGGACCTCTCACTGGCCTCGCTGGTATTGGACAAAAAAGGCACGTGATTACATAAAAAGCTCCTGTAAAGCTGTCCGCCCATTGGCCAATAAGGTTAATATATGCATACTTTATATGGGCATATCATTCAGCAATTATGATTAATAATTGTGATTATGATTACTAATATTCCTGGGATGTTTGTGTACTTCATATATTCACGTCATTCTTATAAGCTGCACTATGACTAGGCTAATGCAGGCATGAATGACGTGAATGTATTGAGAATGAAAAAGGAAACTTTTTTTTTTTTTTTAAAGCGCTTTTATTGCCACACCACACAATGTACATAGCTTACATTGTAATAAGAACCATGTTGATAATAAAGAATTGAAAACTATATACACACACACTGCTGTAGCCTACGATATACACAATAAGCCTAAACGCCGCCGTTTGGAATCCGCATTCTTCGCATTCCTCCGGTCCCTGCAGAGTCTGCGGAGTTGTCAGACGTCCTCATCCTGGATCAGAAGCTGGCTTCTGGGAGCTGTTGGAATAACCAATAAATAATCCATGCACAGCATATTGACAACTTGTCTATAAAGTAACAAAAGTCATATTGACAGCGTATATGTTCTTACTCTCTTTCACTCTTCTGTGGTGAGACAGTGAGTATTTCGGGTTGGCTTCAAGACGCGCCTGTAGCACAGCACACAGGTCCGTCACGCAGCTAAAAAAAAAAACAAGAGGAATGAATAAAATGACCAGTGCTTAAAAGTATCAGTGCCAGCCGTGGTAAAAGCCAGCGCCGCTCACCCTCGATAGTGTCCCCGTCTGCCTCTCTGAAGTTCGGACTGTTTGCCACCGCCTCCTTCAAGCGACTCGTTACATCCATATTGTGAGGTGACAGTAGCCTGTAAAAACAACAGGCCTATGGTTAATAAAACAAAAAAACTGCATTAACGTAACATCGGGTCCAACTCAACTAGATATTGGGAGAACATTCACTTATTCTTACCCTTGACCTGGATTATAATGCCACGGTGAGTTATGCAGGCGGCGAGCTGCTTCCTATAAATTGAAAACACGAAATTATTTTTTTTTAAATAAAGCAACTCACACTGGTTTTCACGTGATGGACACAATTAAGTTGAGTTTAGCCTAAAGCCACAGTCAATAACCTACTCTTACCGCGGTTTTCGGATTCTGTATCCGCCTTCTCTTGGGGGTGCGCTCTTCAACTTCTCTGGAATGTAACTTCAGTCCGTTCTCGACGGCCATCTTATCTCCAACCTAGCAAATCTCTGGTCCATTCCCTCCAGCACCCTCTCAACGACCGTATCCACGGTGCTGGCCACCATACGAGACATCCCGGTCATAGCATTCAACAGGACTTTCATTTTATCTGCCTGTAAGCAAGTGAGTAAGTAAGTTTAATATACAGCACATTTAAAATCAGCGAGAACTGTCCCAAGTGCTGTACAGTGTCAACAAGACTAAAATTAAACAATCAAATGGTCATGTGCAAGTAGAAAAAAACACACAAACCTGTAGACCCGCAGAGAGTTGCTGGGGAGTTGAAAGCTAGTTGTCTTCCAGCCACAAACCAGGGCAGTTTTCACAGTACGGGACTCTGTCTGCCTTTCTGCCGCCAGATCTGCTCCTTAAACTTTTTGTTTACACTGCACGACACAATGTTTCTCATACGTGATTGAACGAGAGCTTATGCGAGCCGTTAAGCTCCACCAATCATATGCGTATACGTCATTACACGGAATACTCGCGAGACAACCTTCTTCTTCTTCTTTGGAGGCTTTATGGGCGAGTAGCGCTCAGTTTAGGCGCATGTCCGCCCCCTACTGTCCTATAAGAAACATAGTTTTCTTTCCCTTGGTCTCTGGTATTTGTGGAGGGTAACGTGTATGTCTGAAGTAAGTGCGTGTGAGGCGTGTGTGCGTGCATAGCCAATCTAGATTCTGTCAAATAATCCTGTTTCCTTTAGATAGGTGAAAAACATACTCTGTCTAATACAAGTGAAAAAATTAACTAGACTGATTGCCTTACCCTGACTCCTAATCTCTTGGAGAATTTGTCTCCTCTGAAGTACATATTTACCACAATGAAGTAATGCATGTTCCACTGATTCTGGTTCCCTGCAATGCTCACAGAGGCCTGATGGGTGCTTCCCTATGCGTTGAAGATTCTTATTTAAACAAGTGTGACCTATTCTGAGTCGAGTGATTACTCTCTCCTACTTAGTACCTCTGATTCCTGTCCTTCCCTTTAAACCCACAGTTTTCTGAAAAATAAACAGATGCCTCCCCTTCATAGCCCTTTCCCAATTGCCCTGCCATTCCTTAATAAAATAATCTTTAATAAGAGACTTACTTTCTGCTCTACTGATAGCGACGTCCATAAATGGACCGTCTGCCACCACTGCTTTCTTAGCCATCTGGTCAGCTTCCTCATTACCCTCAATACCCCTGTGGGCTGGGACCCACATAAATGAGACTTTCGTATTACGATGTTGCCTATAAAGGCTCTCAAAGGTCTCAACAATTAAATCTTGTCTACTAGTAGACCTGAAGGATTTGATAGCTTCTAGCGCAGAGCTTGAATCAGAGCATATAATTACCTCCTTTATGTTGGCACTCTCTAACCAGTGAAGGGCTGCTAAAATTGCCAACAACTCCACTGTAAAGACTGCTAGATTATCTGGTGTCCTCTTTTTAACAGAAACATGCAGAGATGGGATGACATAAGCGAAGCCTGTGCAACCCAAATTGGGGTCCTTTGAACCGTCTGTGAATACAGAAATACAGGAGCCATACACTAGTCTTAACCTCTCCTCCACAAGCTGAATTACGTCAGTGGGTGGCTTGCGTGACCTCACCCTATCCAGAATACTGAAGTCCACATTAACAGATGGAAACAGCCATGGAGGAGTTACCGACCACGCCACAGAGGGGGAAAACCGCATCCGAGTGAAAGGCATCAAATCAATTCTGCAAGCCTATTTCCTCTCCATGCAAAACATTCCTGCTTTGCCCTCTCACTCTCCCAACACTGCTGCAAAGTGTTAACTGCAGGGTGGAGATTCCCTAAATGCCCTTTAAGATTAACCCAATAGTGCATAATTAATTGCTTTCGTCGCAGAGCTAGGGGCATTTCACCCACCTCTACCTGAAGAGCTGCTACAGGGGAAGTCTTAAAAGCACCGCAGCACAGCCTCAGTGCCTGCGCCTGAATCACCTCCAACTTTTTAAGAGTTGATATTGCTGCTGAGTCATAAACCACACAACCATAATCCAGTACAGACCTAATCAACACTATATAGATTCTTTTCAAGACTGATTTACTGGCCCCCCAATCCATCCCCCATAGACACCGCATCACATTTAAGACTCCCTTACATTTTGTAACCGTGTGCGAAATATGAGTTCTCCATGTCAACTTAGAATCCATCCATATACCTAGGAATTTAAATTCCTTAACTTGTTCAATTACCTGGTCATACATTCTCAATTTTACTTTCACATTCCTCTTCCTTGTAAAGAGTAACATTTTAGTTTTCTCAGTTGAGAACTTAAAGCCCCATGCGTATGACCACTTCTCCACAGAACGGATTGCCTCCTGCACTTTCAAGACTATATGATTGACATTTCGTCCCCGCTTCCATACTGCCCCATCATCTGCAAACAATGAGCAACCAACACCATCATCAACCTGCTTGAAGACATCATTAATCATAATAGAGAATAACAGAGGGCTTATTACACTCCCTTGGGGAGTCCCATTCTCCACTGCGTATCGCCCTGACAAGGCCCCTCCTATTCTAACTTGAATGAGTCTATCAAATAAGAAATCCTTAATCCAATTAAAAACCCGCCCTGATACGCCAAGTTCACTTAATTTGATCATCAGACCCTCTTTCCATACCATGTCATACGCCTTTTCTACGTCCAGGAACACAGCCAAGACTGACTCCTTGTTAGCCTGGGCCTTTCGAATTTCTGTCTCCAAACAAACAACTGGGTCCATAGTTCCTCTCCCCTTTCTAAACCCACTTTGTAACACTGACATACAACCTTTACTTTCCACATGATACAATAGCCTTTCAGCAATCATCCTTTCCATTATCTTCCCCATATGTGACGTAAGTGCAATGGGCCTATAATTGCACGGGTTCGAAGGGTCCTTACCTGGTTTCCTTATCGGGATAATAATAGCCTCTTTCCAGCTTTTGGGGAGAATGCCCAGCTCCCACACCTTATTATAGAATCCAAGGAGCTTGGCTATAGCCATTGGCCCCAGCTGCTTGAGCATGGCATAACAAACATCGTCTTTACCTGGAGCTGAGTTACCAGACCTCCCTATAGCCCTTTCCACCTCCACCCGAGTAAACCGGACATCTATTGTACCCCCATTTCCTTCCCTCCATCTAAGTACATCTGGGTAAGCCGCTTTTGTCTCCTCCCGTCCCTGCTTGCCCAAGACTGTCAGATTATCAGAGCTATGTATTTTAACCAGGGCCTTGGCTATCATTTCAGCCTTTTCTTCATCAGCCACTGCAACTACCTCTTGTAATTTAAGGACAGGGTATTGCCGTTCTCTACGAATTCCCCTCATACTTTTGATTGCACCCCAAACCTCCCCTACCGCCGTTTTCCTCCCTATCCCATCACAAAACTTACTCCAACTTTCCCTCTTTGTCTGTCTCACAACCCTTCGTGCAATAGCTCTCGCCTTTTTATATGCCACTAAATTTCCAAAGGTCAAAGTTTCTCTTACAACATTCAGTGCTAGATTTCTCTCTTTGATTGCCTTACTACATTCCTCCGTCCACCATGGAACAGCCTGTCTCTTCATTCTACCACTACTCTTCGGGACACAGCGTTCTGCAGCCTCTATTAAAACTTTTCTTATTCCTTTATCCATGGCTTCAATATCCTCATCAATCTTAATCTTATCCATCTCCCTTTCAGCAATATATTGAAAAAGTTTCCAGTTAGCCTTACCAAATATCCACCTGTTACCAATACCTACCAATACAATCCCCCTCAGTAAAAGTCTACTTTCTACTGGAAAATGGTCACTACCCACCGTTGAATCCTCCCTCACCTCCCATTCACAGAACTTTGCAATGTTGCTACTCACCAACGTTAAATCTAAAGCTGAAGTATTTCCAGTGCGCACATCAATTCTGGTTCCTCGCCCATCATTAAGGCAGACCAGATCTTTCTCCTCCATCAACTGTTCCATCACATCCCCATTCGGCTCATCTCTAGTGCCCCCCCATAAAGTGCCATGTGCGTTAAAGTCACCACATAATACCACCCTTCTATCCCCAATACCCTCTATAGACAATAGTTTATTCAAATCCAGAGCCTTACATGGGTTGTAGTAATTAATAACACTTAACTTACCCTCTTCTGTCCAAACCTCCACTGACACATACTCTTGGTCCTTACCTATACCTACTTCTTTGAATGAGACACCCTCCTTTATAAACGATGCACAACCTCCACCACCCCCTTCTTTCCTGTCACACCTAACAGCCACATATCCACTAATTCTAAAATCCAAGTTCGGCCGCAACCATGTCTCCTGGACACACACCACATCCGGTTTATGAGGTAAATCATCAATTAATTTCTTAAACTCCTGCCCATTAGCGATCAGGCTCCTAGCGTTCCATTGAAGAACAAAGAACATGAAATACCTATCCACCTGGCTTCTCTGATCTAGCCTGATAATACAACTCCTTACTTACCTCTTCCCACGTCAAATCCTTCAGCCCCAGGTTACACATCGCAGCTTTCACTATTATTTGTGTCCTTTCTGATTTAGATTTCACTTCCATAGTTGAGTTAACGACCGCCACCACAAACGTAACTAACTTTTTTAAGTCGACTAAGATCTCCTGATGTAACTTATCAGGTTCTGTCCTGATTCCTTGGCTACGCTCAATCACTTCTCCTCCCCCTCTGACTGGCTTAAGGCTCTAGCATGGTTGCTGCGTCTGCTCGCGCGAGCGGTGTTGATGACGTCACGAGTTCGTGCCCGCCATAGGACCCTATATAGTGGCGCAAGTCGTTGCGCGCCAGTAGTTGCAATTTTCTCCGTCACAGAGGTGGCGCTGCTACGTGAAGGTTACCGCTATTCTACAACCACGAAAGTGGAGAAGAAAACAATGCCGCTGTCAAGAGCAAGAATACTGTAATTAATGATACTGCTGCAGTTTTCGGATCATTTTAATTTTTTAATTCAGTTAATAGAGGTGAAGGTTTGAAGCCCCCGGCATCAACAGAGTCTCTGCCCTCTTCTTTGCCTTCACGTATCTGTCCCGTAGCTTCTTCCACACATTCTTACAGAACTCTCCCTCTTTCCCCAAAGTTCTGCCCATCTCTGTGCACCAGTTTGGGGAGTTTACGTGCTCCCTGTGCTGTTTCACTGCAGTTTCGTACAGCTGCCTGTACAAACGCACCTCCTCACTGAGCCTGGTCTCACATCGGTCCATCCGGTTCGTTGTGCTCGGCGCCGCCAAGTTACAAAAATCGACTGGTGCACGACAACGCGCTGCGCCGTCTTTTCAAGGGAAGCGCCAGGCCTGAAACGTCATTTTGACGTCACGGTCCACCACCGCCGTGACAGACGCGGCAACCATGCTACCGCCTTTAACCATCTTAGCCGCCGCCGCATATGTGATCATCCGCTTTGCTCTCACCTGTTGTATCTCCTTCTGCCTTTTTACTTCTTCGCACCCTCTAAAGGCCACACTATGCTCCCCTCCACAGTTGCAACACACCGGCTTCACACGCTCACATTCAGAATATTCATGGTCCTCTCCGCATTTAGCGCACCGGCGCTTTCCATTACACATTTTTGCTATGTGCCCAAACCTCTGGCATTTATAGCACCGCACCGGCCTGGGCACGTATTCACGCACAGTATAGCTTACCAGACCCAAAAACACCCTCGATGGCAGTACTTCTTCCTCAAATTCCAGCAGGACACCTTCGCAATCTCTCCTCACACCTTCGCGAAAAACTTGCATACGTTTCACCCCTCTCAGCCTACCTCCCTGTAGGTTGGCCTCCACCTCCAACATGGACATCTCCAGTGGAACTCCCCATATCACCCCTTTAGGCAATCGGCCACGCACTCCCACACAGCTTGTACTAACCACTTTGCGTTGCTCTATAGTCTTCAGACCAAACGCACGCTCACCTTGCATCTTATCTCTGCATATCACCAGCAAATTTCCATCATTTAACACTACTCCTTGGATGATATCCCCAACCTCTTTCTTTAATACATTTGTCAAAAAAACTGGATTCATGGTTTTAATCCCTCCCTGTTCCCCAAACCTTAAGATGACTTTAACCTCAATATTCGCTACCTCTCTGTCTTGTGTAGGTCTTACCTGTCCTTCACTGTCGCTCGCCTCCACTGTTTTACTGCCTTGCCCCTGCATCGTTTGACTATCTGCTTGGTGTGAGTCCATGTCATCCATTTCACTGCCACTTAATTCCCCTTCCCCCGACTCTGGCTCTTTCCCAGGACTGTTTGTAGGAGTTTTCTTCCTCTTTTTACCCATTTGCAGGAAGAAAAAAGAACTGAGTCGCCTGCGTCTAACTGCTGGAAAGTGTAAGTTTGTCCCGCAGTTTAGCACCGGGCTAACAGCAACAACACTGCTCTCAAGTCGCTCGTTCGTTCAGGGGGCGGTCCGTCGCAAAACGAGTCAACACCCCGCGAGACAACCTCCCGTCCTTTTGCTATTTAATGTTGTCTGACCACAGCTGGCAATTTGCACTGTTTTGACACAAAAATGGACTCTGCAAGGACAAAGAAAAGACCTCGGCGATATTGTGACCATTGTGACACCGAATTAAGCCATACACAATAAAACACTGAGCGCACTACTGCACATTATGTATACAGGCCAGATTTCTATATTTTTATTTCTATTTTATTTAAGAAACCTTTTAGAATATTGCTGTTGCATGCTTATTTTATCTTTATCTTATCTTTATTATTATACATTTGGACATCCAGTGCGGGCAACAAAGAAAATAATTTCATTGTTCAGGGAAACACGTTTCTAACTGCACACATGACAATAAACCTTTGAATCCTTGAATCCTTGAATTTTGCCCACAAAAAGCGGTATTACAAAAGAGGTGTTTGGGAGAAAAAAAAAACAGATATGCATCACCTGTCACCAGCAGACAGCGTGCACCTCTTCTTTTTCAAGACAACACAGCAACAAACTTGGCTGGAGTTGGAGGTGATAGTGAACGTGTAGAAACAGGCCTGCCCACCCCCCACCTCACCTCACCCCACCACACTTGAAAATGACTGTGGCAGCTCCTGACCTGATCACTGGCATTTACATATTAAAGGCTCTCCTAAGTAGGGGAGGGGAGGGGGGCATGGGGGAGCAGTTGCCAGGTCAATTTGCGACAATTTGGGCCAAGTTTTCACTTTTACCACCGCAAATGCAGGGGCTCAACGTATGCGGACATGTAAGGGGCCACATACATCCACAAATCCCTCTTTTCATGCAGTGGTGGTTCTGGTAATGTGATGATGATAATAAGGAATCACCAGGAATCATAATTATTCTAGATTATCTAATAAACATTTTCTCCATGAGCCAAGCCATTGTAAACAATTATACCAACGTGTTTGCATCACTCTCCAGTGACACAGTACTTGAAATAATGTTGACAAATGGCAGTTTTTGAAGTAACTTCAGTTCACCGAGTACATGATGAACAATGTGTGTGGTGGTTAGCACTGTCGCCTCACAGAAAGCAGGTTCCTGGTTCAAATCCCAACAGGGGTCTTTTTCTTTGGGCACACCATCGTCTCCCTATGCAGTTGGGATAGGCTCCAGCCCCCCCAATGGATGGCAGGAAGAAACTGGAAACCTTAAGAGAACCCACGCATGAACAGGGAGAACATGCAAACTCCACACAGGGGAACTCAAGAACCCCTTTTCCTGTGAAGCAACAGTGTTAACCACCACACCACCATGCCGTCCTAAGGTATCCAGTTTCCAGAAATATCTAACCTGAAATTATTGAAAATATGGGATTCACCAGCACGGTCTAAGCCAGTAAACAGTATACTTGGGTGACTGAACAGTATCTTCCCAGATAAACCTTCTTTGGAGATTTGTTTCCACCTTGGACAGCTTCATCTTTTATCGAATTACAACCAATAGCAACACATCGATGCTTTAAGGCTTCTCCCTAATAGTCAATTAACCTTTAGCTGGTATTAAAAACAGTGGTTGACCAACCTTGGTTGGTTGGTTAATTGCGGGGTGGGAGAGGTGGTAGTTCTTTGCCATGAACACTGCATATACCTATAGTTACAGTTATTGTTATTAGATAAGAAGCAACCATGATGTTCCCCTCTCTCTCACATTCATGTCCTTGTCAGCTGTCATCTGGCTCCCTGTTCATTAAATTAGCTGCAAGTTGTTTGTATGATCATTAGTATAGTCATTATGTAATGCACCAATACAAAGTTTATCTCTGTACATGAAGCAGGGAGGGGCAGAGAGGAACAAGTAAAAAAGGAAAAAGTAATTAATTTGCTTTAGCAACGTTGCTACATTTTTTTAAGTACACTTATAATGACAAAAGATGCTAAATCTAGTTTGTGACAGTGTGATCTAACGAACATTCCTCTTTACATGATCACGTATCTTTATTATGCGTGTTAGAGGAAACACAACATGTGTGTGTTGCATTTGAGTGCTGCATGCAGCCAACATCTTATGAAAGTTCAACGAATCGTCAACTTCTTGCCACCCTCTGGCGACACTACACAGAACCAGAAAGTGTAATGTGTCTGATTCCTAAATGTATTTTGTGGCTTTTAAAAATCTTGTTGATAGACGCATATTTTATGCGTAATCCAACACAATTCACAATTCAGTGGGAGTCGTTCTTGTCAGATGCATGTTTTCTATCTTTTTATGAGTTCGGGACTTCTCAGGTGATAAGCCAGAAAAAGAGGAATGTTTATAATGTCAATTTGAGTTTTCGACTTAATGCCATGATATTCCAACCAAGCGATTATTAATTTCTAACCCATACGGCTATTTTCATGCCAACGTGCACATAAAGTAAATAAAGAAGTTATAAGATTACTTAAGGACATTATTCAATAGAGGTTGGTGCCTGTTTCACAAACATCCATGCTATTTTGTTAGTCTGTTGTATATTCTGTGGATAGAGCCTACCTCAAGTCTAAAGAATTAATCCAATGCAGAGATACTTTAAACCTGCACTCCATCTACAAGACCGGCAAGGGGGTAATGTTTAGTTGAATAAAAATTTTGATCCCACCTCTCTCATGATTATGATTTGTTATCTCAGTAAACATCCTCCAAATGAGTGTACGGTTTTAGTCGCTAGTTTCAAGTCTTCTTCCATACAGCATGTTACTCAATTTGCAAATTATGGTGCAGTTTAAAGTAAAGCACACAGTATGTGCTCCAGGTTGTCGTTACCTTGTGTTTGGCAAGTGACATAAGTAAGGGTGCACAAAGTGTCTGCGGGTTCTTTTGAAGTGTATTCATGTAGATAATATAGTCTTTGAAGTCTGTACACAGGCTGGCAGAGCTGGGAAAATTTAAAAAAAATAGCATATGGACTATTGCCAACGTTTACATGGTATACCAAGCAAACTATTCATTGTATTGTCATCTGCATGACATGTTGTCAGGCTAAGGTGGAACCACTGCACAGGGAACCTAATTTGACACACCTGAAGGTTTATTTAACATAAGCATCTGGGAAGTCCTCTGTTGTAATCATTTGGAAAAAGGGACGCACCTTCGAACAATACTTAGCAGGTGATTAGATGAAGCATCGATCAATTAAAGTCATGAGCAAACTTTAATCAGTGTGATAAGCCAGAATGACCATGCAGAACAATAAGTCAACAGAATACATTTTTGACTGTCGTCCCACTTAAAGACCTTCAAATAAAGGATGCTGCTTGGTTCGAGCTTTTGTGTTCCAGCCACAAATAGATAGCTTGGATTCTGGGAATATGGTTTATTTTATGTTTGTGACTTTGTGAATGTAGCAAGAATACTGCTGGTTCACAAGGCAAAAACTACTCAGAATACAACACAGAAGTGGCGATTCAACACATAAGAAGCTCAAATATATTTTTTTAAAGACAGCTGATTTATAGGGTGGTTTAATTTAGGTATATGAAAAACCTAAATTTTTCTGCCTATATATTTTTGTGCAAAAATCTCAATATTTCAATATATTTTATAATGGAGTAAGATGTGCAGTAATTGAGATGTGCAATATCTGAGATGTATTGGGGTAGAAAGAGAAAATGCTGAATTCTTTCAATTTGTGTCTAAGCTAGTTGAATGAATGTTTCATAGTTATTTTCCAATGACTACAAAACAAAATATGGTGCAATTTTCCCATTGTAGCAGGAAATCCTGTAGCTGCAAAGATAAGAGATCTGAAACTGTGAGGTTCCATTGTCTGAGAGAAGCTCAATCTTATATCTGTGTAAAGCTTACGGCTTCGTCAGAGCTTCTCCTAGAACAGATGCAGAAAGGACATATGGCAGATGCATGGGACTTCCAGTTTTATCTCTCACGGCCTTTGGTCTGAAATATGTAACTTTTGCTCTTTTTATTACTCTTAGCTTTTGCTGAAATTAATCAGTACATTTTTTCATCAGCAATCTGTGTTTCTTGTTTTCCATCCTTATTTTTTTCTCTTGCATTTAATTTCCTTAAATTTGGTTCAGTTACTTTTGAGGAATGTGTTTCAGTCTGCACCTGCTTTAACAAGCCATGTTTGATGAGTCCTTAATTCCCAAAGAAGCCTGCATTTAAAATATGAGCACTTTTTGCTTTGACCAAGTAAGAAAAACTGACTTTAAAGACAGCTCAAGTCTGGCCCAAATCAATCCAGTGACGGTACATAAGCTCCTGTCAACTTGGAACGATAAGACTAAGGATAACAGAGTGGATGGAAGAAAAAAATAAATCCTGCTGGATAATACTCATGTTTGGGGAGTCGGACCATAAAGTACTTGAATGTTCTCTGCAATGTGATACAGCTGCTAATCAGAAAATACAAAAATTCTAATCACAAATGATATAAAATAGATTGTTTGAAATATACCAAAGTTATTCTTTAAGTGAGCTGGATTTAAACTAAGTACAAGACATCTTGAGCCCATACGGCTGCCATTCCAAAATGTGTAAATGGTTACACATACACAGATCTAAAAATTTGAGCCAATGCAGAAGTGTCTTCAGTCAACTCTTATTAAAAAAAAAACATATATTGGAATACTCAGCCATATGTTTTCAACAAGTCAATATCATGTCAGAAACTAATATTTCTCATTCTGATCAGTGTGCTGAGGACAACAGCCAATGATATGGAGCTTAGACTGTAACGAGCAATTACCGGTATGTGCTATAGCATATCTTGGCTAAGCCTTCCTGATCCTTATGCTAGTCATTGTATGAATGCAAAAATTTACCAAAAAAGGTACCATTTAAAAGTTGAATCACAGTTAAGAGGTTCCAGTGGCAACAGAAAGCAAACGGCTAACTCACGACACACAATCTCTTTTCATATGTCATCTCCGTTCCTCAAAAACCACCATGGGGTCGAGAGCCCTCAGCCCTGCCTCTGGAACTTTCCGCCACAGGACATAAGACATTTTGATTCTTTCACCTACTTCAAATTCCACCTTAAAACTCATCTTTTCTGACAAGCTTATTCCCTGTGATCCTGAGACTGGAATGACCTCACTGTTGCACTTTATTGCAGTTTTATTACGTTTTTTTTTACTAGTTTGGCTGTTGTGTTTTACACTGTATTTATCTATTTTTATCTTGTCTTTTGTAACGTGACCTTGAGTCAAATTTAAATAAAATGTATTATTATTAATAAAAACAAGAAACGCTTTTCACAACAACTTGGCCACAGGGAGTGAAAAACCTGAAGACCAACTGATAATCATGTTTCAAAATAGACCAGCTCTGTACGGCATTATGGAAAAGCACAAAGCACACACTGCAATAGTTACGTTTTGTATCTACACATTCTTACATTTTCCCCGATTATACGATGTACGAACTGCGCTCTTCTGCTCTGGGTAGCTGTCCTCTTGCGTAGGAATAGACTGTACATCCTGACCAACAGTTATAAGTCATCTTCAAGGAGTTTAAAAGAGCCATCATTGTTCTGACTGCAGAAGAGCTTCTAGTGAAATGTAAGAAACACACCTGTACTGAATCTTACAGCTTGTTTTTGCCTTGGAATCTCAAGCTGTACCAGCATGTTAAATAATATATATTCTATTATTCTATTGTTACAGCCTTTTGGTCACGCATGAGTCGCCACTGAAATTAAACACCAAGTTATTGGCTTGAACAAAGAGACTTTTTCAGGGAAAAACAGTAGACCAATAAGCATTCTACCCATTCTAAGCAAAATCATGGAAAGAATTGTATACGAGCAAATACAAAACTATTTCTGTGTAAATGACCTGAACACAGCTCATCAACATGCATACAGGAAGGGGCACTCCACAGCTACTGCACTAACCCAAATGACCGATGAATGGTTAAAAGAAATAGATGCAGGTAAGTTAGTTGGTTCTGTTTTATTAGATTTCAGTGCTGCTTTTGATATTATTGATCACAGTTTATTAGTGAATAAACTACACTGTTATGGTTTCGATAGGGGTTCTGTTGCCTGGATCAATAGTTACCTCACAAATAGGAAATACTGTGTATACTTTAATGGCGGTTTTTCAGAAATGAGGGTTATGAACTGTGGAGTCCCACAAGGGAGTTGCTTAGGGCCACTTTTATTTTCAATATTTACAAATGATTTACCTTTAATTTTAAACCATGCCTCCATTGCAATGTATGCAGATGACTCAACCATTCATTCGGCAGCATTAACATCAATAGATCTTGAAAAGATTCTGAATGAAGAGCTTATACTGATTAAAAAATGGGTTAATTTAAATAAATTGGTTCTTAATATAGAAAAAACAAAATGCATAGTATTATGCTCTAAACGGGGAGGGAGAGTAGAGCCAAAATTGAAATTAAAACTAGATGACAAAGAAATAGCACAGGTCACAGAAGTAAAGCTACTTGGTGTGCTGATTGACAGTCGATTGTCCTGGACAAGCCAGGTAGATGAAATGGTTAAGAAAATGGGTAGAGGGATGGCTGCAATTAGATATTGTAGGCCATATTTACCAGGAGGCTTGGTTAAACAATTAATGCAAGCCTTAGTCCTATCTCAGCTGGATTACTGCACAGTCGCATGGTCCAATACATCTGAAAACAATCTTAACAGGCTACAGGTAGCTCAAAACAAAGCTGCTCGTATAGTGCTGAACTGCTCATACAGAACTAGAGTATGTGAGATGCTGAATGTTGCTGAGGTTACACTACTCTCTCGTTAATATTGTGAGAAACATAATAACAACAAAGAATCCTGTTAATTTATTTAATAGTTTAATGTTTTCCTGTGATAGACATGAATACTCTACACGGCAGTCATCAGAGAGGAGATTTTTGTTGCCTGCTTATAGAACACGGGCTGGACAGAGAACACTGCAATACAGAGCAATGGTAGCATGGAATTCTTTACCACGTTTTTTGGTAAATGAAACAAGTAAGATGGCCTTTAAAATCAATTTGAAATTGTACTTGTTTACACAAGGTGTTACATGATTGTTCTTTTGTTTTTATTCCTCTTTTAAAAGAGGCTACGTGGATCTCAAGATACATAAGGGTACTGTGGCTATAAGTTGATCAGAACTGAATATAACCAACTTATATCAAGTTATGATCTTTATCTCCTCTTTTATTTTTATTTTATTTTATTTTATTTTATTTTTATGTTTTTTGTTTTTGTGTTGTATGCTGTATAAATGCATGTTTATAAAAAGGACAATGCAATTTGTAAACTTGACCACAGGTAGAACAGCGCTCGTCTGTGGATGTGATAGCTGATGTGGATCAATAAACAATTCAATTCAATCCCTTGCTTGCCTTCATATAGTAGTACTGACCCCGCAGGAATGTCAGTGAGCTTGTCTATAATTGTCCTTCAGCCTGCCACATCTGTAACTCATTTATGTTGTCCTTCATGCAGAAATGAGATCTCCTCCTCCTGATATTATGCTCCAATGCAAGTGTGTTCTTATTGCACACCTAAGCAAATCCCTCACAGTTCCAGTGAAACCCCTTCCTCCTCCAGAGACTGACGTAGATTCCAATTATGAAGAAATATGAACAAGAGATGGGTGACTGTCACAGGTCCCATGGAAATTTCATTTTAATTAATCTCGAGCAGAAATCGCCAGCTCTGGTATCCCGACACTCATCACGGCTCCCTGAAGTAGATCCAATTTTCTGTCTCAATAGGCGTTAAATTAGCAAGAACATTTCAACCTTTGTCACCTCTGCACACATAACAAATGAAATACATTTGGCTATGTGTCATAATAAAGTGGTAATGAATGACTCGACACTACATAGAAAGATGGTGGCAGGTGAATCGCCCATGTGGGCACCCCATCACATCTGGGAACGTTGAAAAGCAACGAAATATAAAGGAAGGCACACTTAAGATGTGCAAAATGGGTACGCGTGCATTTTTTGCTTTGCAGGTGAATTTTGTCCTTTATTATTTCCTGTGAAGCTTTGAGAAGATGGGAAAATAGAGCATTGGTGAGACCAATGCTAAAGTACCATGACTCATCACACAAGTATATCCAGGTTTGATTGGTTCTACCTTTGCCAACTTACAATGAGTCAGTGTAAGCATTGCTGACTTAAGTCTATTTATGTTTTCTCTCATTAGAAAATAGCGGTGCCTGACTCATCAACATCACCTTTGTGCCTGTGCTCTGAAATTTAACAAGTATTGTTTCATGAAAAATAGCCCACAACACACTGATATTATTGTTGTGGGGGAAAGCTTTGCATTTCATTTGTGTTTGAAGTTTGGATTGTTATCAAAGTTTTCATCAGAGCAGACACTCGCCGCAGCAACAGATCAATGAACGTCTATATTGAGAAGTTGTGCTGAATTAATTTTCTTTGGAAAACTTTAATTCCAGACTGATAAGAGGAAGTTTATTAAGTTTAAGCACAGACGACCATGTTGGCAGTTCATACAGTGTAAGTATGAGAAAAGTTCATATTAGTCATAAATCTTTAAGCGCCCCACACATGACATGGGGGGATGTGACATTTTAAAAGAGATGTACAGTCCTAAGCTTTGAGTCTAATGAAAGGAAATGGAGTTGGGAGCTCATTTCATATTTATCATATTGTTCATGCATGCCTCACACTGACAGGGAGCGTGCCACCATTCCTGTAAAAGTCTCACCACATCAGTGCCTGATTCTCATCCACCCACAGACTGAGGTGGATCGCTCTATGCTCCATACAGCTCTACATATGCAACACTATCATAAATTCCAACATATATCTCTCTTTTACCAGAGCAGTGAAATCTGAAGTGGAATTTCAAAGAACATTCTCCATACATTGTACAAAGTGATTGTTGACCATTTGTCCAAAAGAGTCCCACTTGAATCCTCGTCCAAAGCCTAGATTTTCCATCACTTTCTTCCAATCCCTTCTTTGATGGTGACTGTGGGCTTTAACCAGCTGCCTTGGGAAGCAGCATAAAAGTAGATACCTTATAAAGGCTTCAACGGGACCAGCATTTCAAAGAGACGTGCTTGAGCAAGGTATTGACCGCATGTAGTGAAAGGAGCAGAGAAAGTGGACTGGTGGCTGTACAGGAGTGGAAAATAATATTTGTATTGGATAAAAGGAGTGATAAGAGTTGTTGAATATGTAGTTGGGCTTTAAGGAGACAGCTCTAAACAACAATTTGCACTTCCAGTGGCTGCATTGAAAGGAAAGAATTACAATTTATTGGATGTTTTGCTTCTGCCAAATGGATTACAATATTTGAAAGTGCAACGTACCAATCCAACAAACCAGATCTCACTTCAAATGTATCTCACATTGCCACTCTGTGAGGATTGTTGGCATCAAATGGCAAACCACGTGTTTTCAGTGAAGTGTCAAAGTTAAGAAAGGGTCAGGAATGAATCCTGAAATGAAATCCTATGACTCAATACGTCACCATTCGCTCCAGCCTCCCGATGCATACGCTGTTGCTCATTAGTGTATTAGTTTGCTCATGCTATCAAATTATACTGAAATCTCCCTTTGGACACCAAAGACCTTTTGCATTTTGCATATGTCAAAGAGCATACTGGCTGACAAAATGGTACCCTTGCAAAAAGAGTGGATTGTTCATACAATAGCTCATTGCCAAAGGACTCTAATACAGAGACCTTGAACACATCGTTTGTCAAGTTACTTAAACAACAGATCTTGATGTTCCTTTAATGTCCTGAGGTACAGTTCCACTGTATGTCCAGCAAATCCAGTTTATAAATAACATCGTAGATAAACAACATCTGACCACCAAAGGGATTCACAAGGTGGCCTAGAAACTCTTTTTAAACTTTTTTTTTTTTTTAAAAACTATTGCTTTCTCTGTTGGACTTTCTTCTAAAACTTCTCAGCAACTCATTGTTGTTTGTCTGGTTTCCTCTACTGTTTGTTTCAGATTTCTGGCTTCTAATTGTAGCCAGCGTTACTTCAACACTATTCCCTTTACACCTCCTAGCTCTGGTACGTGTAATTGGAATTTTATCTGATGTGCTTTTCACTTCTTTTTAGGTGTTTTAGCTCACCATGTAGTTTCGGCCAGAAAATACATTTTATTTCAAAACAGTTTCTCGAATAATTTGAAAAAGAATCAATTTGAATGTCAAAGAAAAAGAATTGAGCCACCAGAACCACTTCACATCCGTCTCAAAAATTTACCATAAATTTAAAAAAAATTTAATTTTAGTATATTGGAGTCACAAGATGAGGATCCCTTTCTATAAGTGCTACCCGACTTGGTCAAGTTACCAACAATAAAATGAAAATCTCTGCAGCAGATTCTTAATTACTGGGGGAAAACTTGAATTTGACTCGAGGCTTTCACTGTTGTTTATCCA
Source organism: Odontesthes bonariensis (assembly GCF_027942865.1). Taxonomy (NCBI): domain Eukaryota; kingdom Metazoa; phylum Chordata; class Actinopteri; order Atheriniformes; family Atherinopsidae; genus Odontesthes; species Odontesthes bonariensis. The sequence goes on along the minus strand of NC_134524.1, from coordinate 12,577,484 downwards.
CTATAGATAAGACTTTTGCACATCAAGTCTGTATTTGTCATTTGTCCAATGTTGTTCTTTACCATCAGTCATATTTACTCAGTGACTCAGAAGCTTCAGTTTGTCCCTAAAGTTTTCAGAAAAAAGTTTGATTTTGTTCATGTTTGTTTGAGGGTTGTTTGACCATTTAGAGCCACTGAACGTGCAACCATCAGTATTGAAAATGTCAGCATCGTTATCCCCAACCAAGCACTTTATGGCCAACAATGTAAAGAATTTAAAGTTACTGGATAGCAGAAATTGTATTGACAATCAAGTATCAAGCAGGACCGCCTGAAATATTTTCAGCCTGGAAATAATCCAGATAATTCTACATCTCTGGCTGGTGACGCTCTCCTCACTACTGACAACAGATTGTGTAGACCCCGTGTTTATCTTTTCTTTTTCTGTTGCGCGGAAGTGAGAAGAACACAAAATCCTCCTCATTGTTTGACAGCTCCATTTTTCTTGTTTTGTGAATATTTACAACAGATAGATGAATAAAGCGCATTAAACTCTGTGTGCAAGCTATCTCTGCAGCAGATAAAGGCCTACAGTTTCAGGACTCTTTCTGGTTGTTTTATCACGATCATTCCCCTGCCTCATCTTTTTTTTTTTTTTGAGTGCTGTTTTTCTACATTAATGATGAGGCGCCTCTTAACCTTCATCCCGGTCATCATCTACTTCAATCTTGCATTTTAATTGAAAGAGGCTTGTGCAACCCTCCAACCCAGCTGTTTCCCTGCCACATCCCAGAGCAAGACAACAATGTTCTTCGCTAATTACTGCTGCAAAGTGAAATGATCTGTGACACTGTCAGCTTCCATTAAATTACCCCCAATTCTATTTACAGTACTTGTCAATATCCTTCCTCATTTTCGTACATCAGTAAGAAACATGGCGCAAAAGATTGACCAAAAAAATTATACGCTTTCAAGAAGGCTGTTGCAAAACTAATGACTGTTAAAAAGCAATCAAGTGGTAGCTGCAGTCTGGGCTGTAGATCTCTGTATTTTATTGCTAAATCCTGGTCACAGCACCTTGGTTCTTTAAATTATTGCTATGTAAATCACCCGAAGTGCCTTGGTGTTCGAAAGTAGCAGATTTAAGATGCTGGTGCATGTGCTAAGTAGACAGTATCTCGATATTTGTGGAGGACCCCATTTAAGAGACTAACTCCTGCCATTCATCAGCATGTCAGTGTACCTCAAGCTTGCACTATATTCTGAGGAGCTCATTGGTGGAACAAATTAAGTTCTCTCCGACTCACATTTGACATGCTTGGGCTGTGTTTGTGCTGGTACCATGGTGGAGCGGTGGTTAGCACTGTCACCTCTGGGTTTAAACCTGCCTGAGCAGCTGAGACCTTCCTGTGTGGGATTCATGTGTTCACCATGTGGTCTCTGAGTCCTTTTAGTGTTCAAAGCTATGCGTGTTCAACATACATGGTCATAGGCGTGAGGGTTAGCGTGCATGGCACTCTGTCTCTCTGTGTTAGCCCTGTGATGGACTGGCGATTTCCCCTAATGTCAGCAGGGACAAGCTCCAGCCCTCTGTGACCTTGTACAAGATAAAGTGGGTATACAGCTGATGGATGGATGCTGTGAAGTATAACACCTAAGAACACGCTTCCACTTTTACCTTACATGGGCCTCTTTTTCCCGTCACATATCGTCCTAAAAGCTTTGTACTCTCTGAGTGCAGTGTAAAAGTTCAGGTTTTTTGCTCAGTGAAAATGTGAGGCTCTTTTTGTATTGCACTTCCTGTCTATTTCAGATTGAGAATTCCTTCAGAAGGATGAGTTAAGGTAGGGGTCTCGTGAGATATAGACTTTTCATCTAAAAAGGAAAATTCCTTACATGTCTCAAATTTAACAAACATTCCGTCAAGAAAAGCAGGAAGATCAATCTGTGTGCAGTGCTCACGGTGAGTGCACTGAACTGAGCCCCACCCAGAGCTCCTGTAAACACCATGTGGATCCTTGTCTTAATGCAAATCTTTACATGAGACGTCACTGTCCTCTACTGGTTTTGTAGTGTACTACAACTGCAGTGTGGAAGTTAATTCTAAGAAAATGCTATTTTGCCCTTTTTTTTTTTTTACTTTGTTTGATGATGTTTGATATATTTATCATTGCTAAGCACTGCCAGTTTATAATTTCAAGTTTAATTCAATTGATTCACTTATGGTGACCCACTTACACTAATTATCACCTTTCACACACCACACAGCACATTTGTGCTGGAATTTGAGCTTGTGGCTTGTTAATGTGCTTGTTACTCCACTGTGAGGTTTAATTGTTGGAAAGTCTTTGTTGTCTTACCCAGTACTCAGGCATTTTGCGGTGGAAATGCATTCCCTTATTCCCCATCTTATTTGTATTCCAGCAACAGATGGTGTGAAGCTTTTTCTCTCAAATTGATTTCTGTTCAGTACAAATATCTTGGTCAAGACCACTCTAAATGGAAGAACGCAAGAACATTTCTCAGTATGAGGTAAGATACCTGCAATTCCTTTTTATTGTTATCACACAACATTGGTCTTTCCTTTCATTCTGGTTTTTTGTTTGAGATTCCAGACCCGAAAAAAATACACATTTTTCATTGATCTGTGCCCACAGGGTGGTTTTTCCACTTACAGCTGTTAGTATACACAATTAATGACTTGCATGCCATTTAAGAAATGAAACAAGAAGTTTGCTGTGCAAGCTTGCATGCAAGGAGATAAGACCTTTACACACACACACATTCTCAGACACTCTCCTCCATTCTCCGCCTCTGGGGTTTTGGTCATGAGGTTTATTCACTCTGTACGCAGAACAGACCTCAGTTTTCTCTCTGCTTATTTAAGTAGTGGGCTGAATTTTCAGCATGAAAGCTTTGAAAACACGGTTCTTATTGAACTAATTACGTTTTAATCATTTGGAATTTGGTGTTATAATTTTAGTCCGACTTATGCTGGAGTGGAGTAGAATATTTTGTCTTTAATACTGAAATAAATCATAGAATTTGTTTGTTTTGGTCATACCCTTATGCTGCTTTGTTTTAGACGTGCTAGCAGTTCCAAAGGGTCCAATGATGAAAATGTCAGTTTCTCTGTTGACCACTGAGATCTAGACCACAAACTATGGGGCAACTTTAGAATGTTTGATGGTCTTTAAATGTATTTCAGGAGGAGTTTTGGTTACTTTGACTGTCTGACCCTTTCTCCCGCATCACCTGAAAACAAGAATTTCCAAATGTGTAACATTTTGTCTTTTGACTAAACACCTGCCAAAGTAATGACTCATCCATCAATTATGTGCTAATCAAAAAATGTCAGCACATAATCACAATAAAAAGAAGAGACACTTGTTCAGTGATATGCTTACCGTCCACACGTTAGCTCTCCCAGTGTGTCATCTACCTGCATTTCAAGTTTGGACTCAAAAAGCAGCGAGCGTGGATTCTTCCTGCTGTTATGTTCGATGTGCTTCAAGCATCGTCAAACAGCTTGTTCAAATGAGGCTTGTTCTTTTAGATACTCTGGTAAATGAGCATGAGGAATAAGGGCTGAGATCAAATAAGTGGCCTGAAGACAACCTGTTATGAGAAAGTGAATGACAAGAAGTTTCAGGTATTATCTGTGAGGATAGGAATGGGGAGAGGGGAGACAAAGAGGCAGACAATCATATGAACCGCTGGTATATAGCTCCCTGCTAATGACTCCCACTGTGCCATTTTTACCAAAGGCAAGGATTACCATTAAGCCCGAGTCACATCTTCTCACATGATCCTCCATCCTGCCCAAGGTTTATTCACACACAGGCGAAGATGTGAGCATACACAGGATGGGAGCAGGGGGAAGTGGGGATGAGAAAGAGGTCGGCTGAGCAGCGGTCACGGGACAAACAGATGAGATGTGTACACGTAGAGCATCACTCCAGTCGATTTCTAGACAATGATGGACTACAAGTTTATTGAAATTGTAAATTCGTAAAGTTAGAGTTTGTGCGCCTTTGTATTTGTTTATTTAATGCATTTATCTCATGTATTGCAATTCATTTAGTATTTTACTGTATTGGTGCCTTCTGTAGCCATTAGATTACCATGACTAAATTTGCATTTTTTTTTCTCTCTATACACTGTTGTCTCAATCTGTGTCTCATAATATTTGATATGCATGGATTCAAAGATAATTGACAATGTTGGCTTTTAAAGACTTATTCAAGACTCCAAGACCAAAATAATTTATAATCTAACTATCAGAGTGCTCATGTTGACATTTAAATATGCAGAAGATGCAGACGTTTGAACATTAGAATTAAATTGTCCTGACAACCTTGCCCAGCAGACCTCCTTGCAGTTTTAAAGGGAGACATGGAAACTACACATGCATAAGGAATGTGGCCCTATTTTCAAATACATGAGAAGGAGCTTAGTGCTAGCTTTGCGTAATCCTGCACGTCACGCGCTAATTATGAAACGATACATCCCGACTGATAACCAACGTGAAACACATGTGACTGGGTTAAGAACCAGTGCTTTTCAGTGTATGATATCACAGATTTTAATGTTGATTGTTGTTGATATTGATGTTGCTCAAGTTGGGGGGTGGTGGGGGGTTGGTATGTATGCAGTGTGGTTGTCGGTGTGATGTTGTGTGTGAGTTTATGCATGAATTGATTTGATTATTGATTTTATTATGTAAAGCACTTTGTGCTGCTTTTTAGTATGAAAGGTGCTATATAAATAAAGTTTGATTTGATTTGATTTGAATAGAAAACCCTTACCTTTTTAGAGAACTGCTGCTTTGCTTCATGGGGTCTTCCAAATAACAAAATAGTTTTGTCCCCAGAACTAAACTTGTGACTTTTAGAGATAACTACATCGAAAATATCACAGATCTTTCCTTTTTTTTTTTTTGTTCTTTAATCATTTGTGATAAAAATAGGAAAGCATCTAAGTAAAACAATGACTGCGTCTGTATAAAAGTGCTCCATGACAAGAGAAAGTGTTGCATTCATTTACATTTATTTGGCAAGATATGATTAAATGATCTAAACTAACAGTTCTGTCAGTGACAGTGTCAACACTGACAATGAACACAGACAATTACTTCCCAAACTGAAGCCTCACGTATATGTGGAGTTCATCAAGGCTCCATCCTGGCCCCTGTTCTGTTCTCATTATCTATGTTGCCTTTGGGGTCCATTTTTCCCCACACATATATTTGCAGATGAAACTGAAACCAATAAAGATAAAAACCAAAGATTATTTGCAGCCTTTGTTCAGTTGCTAAAATTATATCAAAGCATAGATAATTTCTTAATTTCCTTAGTCTAATGGAAAGAAGACTGAGATGATCAAATCTTCAGATGACATTTGGCATCGTAAAATTCATATTCTGTAGAAAAAAAAAACATTCCGAAAAAATAACAAAACATTAGTGTTATTTTTGTCAATTTATTTTCAGATTTGACCAACTGATTAGCTCAGAACAAGGCTTTTTTTCCAGTTAAGAGGTAAATCCCTATCTCTTTTGTGGAGATAATAAAAACATTCATCAAACTTTTATCTCACATCGACTAGGTAATTGTAATTCTCTCTATGCAGGTGTAGATCAGTCTCTTTGTCATATGCAGCTGGTACAAAGTGCAGTCACTCATTCATTAACAAGCACAGGAAAGCATTATTCTAGTACACCAGTGCTGGCTTCTTTCTATTGGCTTCCTGATAGTTTAAGGATCAATTTTAAGATTTTATTGCTGTTTTTTAAAGCTTTTAAAGCTCTTAATTGCCTGGCCCCAGCTTGTCCAGAGAAACATTTACATTGTCATATTCCAGGTAGAGTAATATAGTGCTTTTATGTCATGCTTCTACTACCTTAAGTCTGTTTTTATTGATTTTATTGATTTTACCCACTCTGTTTTACTGTGCTTTTATGAATGTTCTTTTTTTTCTGCTCTGGATTTCTTTATTTTTGTCATGCAGCACTTGTTATATGGTGTATTTTTCTATGTTGTTGCTGTAACAGTGGTTTGTAAAAAAGAAGGACATTGCTGTTGACATTGACATGTGTTACGGAAGTTTGTTGGACCAAATGCTCACAAATTATTGAGAAAGCTCATCTGGGATTTAATTGCACAGAAAAGACAAACTTCTACCTCTTCAACAAAATTTTTTTTTAGATTTTTGGTTCTTTTAGCTCTTTGGACTTGACTAGAAGTTATAGCTGTCCTGGAGGATGTTCTAACAACTTGTCGACAATTGAAGTGTGAAAAAAGGTTGTTCCAAATTAGTTTGTAGTGTGTCTAAATGCACAAAAGACCTACAAAGCCCTACAGAATACAGCAGAGGTGCTTCCATATAACTGGCAAGAGAATTCAAAGCGCTTTTTTGAGATGTTGCTCAAGTAGAAAATGTATGGACATTTGTTATGATCATCTCGGCTGCATATTGTCATCACAACTCAGCAGAACTGGTAACATTATAGATTCCTACACCTGTGATCACGAGTTGGGAAGCATAGCCTTGAAAAAATAAAGACCTAACGGTGGCCTCAACCATAAATATTAGGAAAACAAGAGAGGTCCGAAACATTTTCAGTCTTTATTTCATGTCTTTGAGCTTTGAAAATGATTCTTTGCCGAACATGCAGACAGTTCAAGGTCACGTGAATACTCTTTTGCCATTTCAGAACTTATTTTTCCATCTCCCCTTACACCCATTTTTTTTTCCAGGCATTCAAAACTACCTCCAACGACTGTTAAAACATTTCTGAAACACTCGATTATTTCTTTTTTATCTTTTAAAGTGTACATCAGACTTTTTCGTGCAAAATGTGCTTAAAAAGCATTGATAGAAACCCAACCAGAATCCTATTTTCCCTCTCTTAGGTGTGAAAAAACAATGCACCATCCCCCAGTCATACTATGAAAAGGACAGTACTGGTCGACTTTTAAACAGTTAAAACACCTGATCTTTCCATTGGATAGGGGACCTCTCCAAGTTTATTTCATCCCAAAGGATGACCTTTTCCCAGACATGTCGGTACTTTTGTTGTCTAATCCTAATCAAACAGTGACTTGTAACACAAAGGGTAAAGTAAAAGGAGAATAAAAGCAAAAGAAGTATTGGTCCCAAATGGGACTTAAACCCTTACTCCTTTTTATTAAGAGTTAAGGTCTTGCAAATGAAGCATGATCTTATTATTTCAAGTGGAAACATCACACTGATCTTTTTTCCCCCTCTTCTCCTGAAAGATCTCCCCATCGCCATCATTTGATGTTTGAATTTGCATAGAATCTGGCTGCTAATTAGAGAGTGTTGATCCCTGGAGGGTTGCTGATATTACTTGTCCTAAATAATATTTAACAACTAACAAGTATCCTGTGCCCTCTATGCAGTCCAGGGAAAAGTTTGCAGCCAGCTTGAGGAAGAACATAAAACCGTGGATGTTCTTGAGAGTGCCTACCCTGCTGTTCATGCCCCAGATTCTAAGGATTCTTCAGGGTATCGATTTAGGTTTGACAACAAAAGGAGTATTTCTTACTTGACGTTACAGTAGGAGCACACTGAAATAATATATACTTTGCCTTTGAGCACCAATTTATTGGGAAGAATCAAAGGTTTCAAATGGTGCACAGAATCATGGGGCAGTTGGAAGGAAAATTCAAAGGAGTGTTGCAAAAACAGAGTATGGAGACAAATGTTTGCTTGAAACAGAGTTTCATAACAATAAGCCCTGCACAACACTTTGAAATAGTACACGTGATTTTTATGTATTCATTTTTAAAGATAATTTCTAAGGTGGAGCTGGAAAAGACTTGCCTGAAAATAGGAGCGTAATTAATGGAGAGTCACTACAGCTTGCAAATAGCAAAAGGAATTTAGCATTCCAAGAGGACTTTGTAAATACCATTCATACTTCCATGTCTCACATGCTCAGGACCACACCACACCAGGGGGGGAAAAGGTCTTTTTAAGAAGTCAAATGACCCTAATCACGAATATTTTAACAAACACACAAACCTCTCCATTTCAAAATCCTGACATTTGATATGGTCTGGACAGATGTTTTATGGGACTGAAAGACATTTTAGGTTGTTTAACTTTTATACAACAATCTACCACTGTGCCTGTATGTGAATGGGTGATGTCGATCATAATATTTAGTGTTTTCAGAAATGAAACATTTTTTCCTCACCTTCAGTTAGGTGTGGGGTTTTTTTGTTAGTTTTTTTTTTTTCAATTGGCAACCCCATACACCCACTGACTTTTTAAAAGAACAATACTGGGCATGACCGGATCACACTACCTTCTTTCCCCTCCAGTAGGAAAAACGATGTTATGTGAAGGAATCACGCGGGAGTCAGAAAATCCTGGTAGTCATGCGCTAATCCGGTATTTAAGGTCAACGCTCCAGTGGTTTGGGGGGAAAAGAGAGACAAGGGACTTCATGGGCGCCTTAAGAAAGTGGGCTTCACACACACTCATCTGGCTGAGAAAGTAACCCTGGTGTATTGAAGTGATGCAAGTTTACTTTTTGATAAAAGGTTAACCAAACAATATTTTCAGGTAATTTCCAGAGGATCAGACTGACTCGAACCCTGCCACAGCCGTGTGTAAAAGTTGGCAATACTTTTGGATAATGTGGCCGTGCTGTGTTTTGGTGCTTGTGGGCGCGGTGGCTGTGAGCGCTCAGTTCCCCAGAGAGTGTGTCACACCAGTGGGACTCGCCAGTGGACAGTGCTGTCCGTCGCCCCCCGGACTCGATAACGACCCGTGTGGCTTTAGCGCGGGGCGCGGGCAGTGTGTGTCCATCACGGTGGACGCGCGCCCACATGGGCCTCAGTACCCTCACGACGGGCGGGATGATCGGGAAGGATGGCCCATCCGTTTCTTTAACCGCACTTGTCAATGTAATGGGAACTTCAGCGGTTATAACTGCGGCCGCTGCAAACATGGATGGACTGGGTCCAACTGTGATCAGCGAGTTTCTGTTGGTAAGTGAGCGTAGCCTATTAATAGTTTATAGAAGATAGACATAAATATATATTATTCAAATTCCCAGTAGTCTTGCAATATGAATTGTTTCGTGGAACTTCATCCTTCATTCTACAAACAGAGACTTCGTTCCATTTAAAGTTAATCGATTTGACAGAGTGCACATTTGAACAAAAAGAAGCATACTAAAAGCATTAAGAAAACTAATGAAATTGTAAGACAGATCCCCAATTAGGACTTATGCCTGACATACTGACAAATCCCTTTGTTCCTATTATAATCCCCCAGTAAGGAGAAACGTGATGCAGCTCAGCTCGGACGAGAAGCGCGCGTTCGTGAACGCGCTGGACCAAGCCAAGCGCACTGTGCTGCCCGACCTGGTGATCGCAACGCGGCACTTTTCGGACATCTTTGGCCCTGACGGGAACACCATGCAGTTCGAAAACGTCACCATCTACAATTACTTCGTGTGGTCCCACTACTACTCGGTCAGCAAGACCTTCCTGGGCGCTGGCCAGGCCAGTTTTGGGGGTGTGGACTTCTCCCACGAGGGCCCCGGTTTTGTCACTTGGCACAGGTACCACCTGCTGCAGCTGGAGCGGGACATGCAGGTGGGAAACAATAAAAGTTGTGGGCTTCTTATGCCAATAAGGTGTTTTGAAATGATTTACACTCTCCAACAAGCTGTGTCCCTGCCTCAGTCAAAATCCCAGCTCCTCAACGACACCTTCCTTTCACCATTACACCACCCACTACAGTAATGGGCTTACGTGGCTCTGTTCCTCTGTTCATTTGTTTTGCGTAATGTGTATTGGCACAACTGTATTGGCGAGGAAATCATAATTGACTTTGCAATGTCACGCTTTGACAAGCGAGCAATGGGCAAAATGTGACTTTAAAACGTTTTTTTAATTCGAGCTGCACACCATCCATTTGAAGAGAACAACAGACATATATTCATTAATTTTCATCATTGGTGAGTGGAGTAGCACAGGAGTGGAGAATGTTCATAATACCTTCCAGTAGGGTTGGTATGGCTATTATATTCATCCAGTGGGTGAAAGTTGAGAAAAGAAATTAGGCTGCCATGTGGATTAGAAACCCTGGCCGAGTGTATGACTCCTGCTGAGAAACTCCATCCTTTTTCCAGTGTAGGTTTGTGCTTCAGCTCCCTAATTAGGTGCCTTTGTTCAAACCTGGCACACTGACAGAGTTTGAGTGCGAGTTTATTTTTCACATTTCTTAAATCTCAACTGAGAGGGTTATATATATATGTGTGTGTGTGTGTGTGTGTGATGATGATGATTAAATTATAATTGCTTACAATTGCTTTCACAAAGTCTTTGAGGGGTAGATTTTCATATATTGCACATTTATTCATTCACTGGCATTACTAAGAATATGTTTGCAGCTAAAAACGAGGTTTTAAAACAACTCATTTTATCTGTGCATTCACACCGTTACTACACAACACTACTGTGCAATATTTTCATCTTACCTGCTGCTCATCTGGTGGTTAGCAGTGCAATAAAGTAAAGCCGTGTGCCTGTTTTGACTCTGCACATCTACACCCAACAAAGGACATGCTGCAAGACCCCTCCTTTGCCCTCCCCTACTGGAACTTTGCCATCGGTGGAAGCACATGTGACATCTGCACAGATGACCTGATGGGAGCCAGGAGCAGTTTTGACATGAATTCCCTGAGTCCCAACTCCATCTTTGCTCAGTGGAGGGTCGTTTGTGAGAGCGTAGAAGACTATGACACGCTGGGGACCATCTGCAACAGTAAGACAAGTGTTCATCATTGCAGACAGGCAAGGGGATTTTATTTGAGCGTAGAGATAGACAAGGAATGTTACAGGTGTCCTATTTTATTCTTTCAGAGATCAGATGAATGAATGCTGCCTTTGCTGGATTTTTTTCCCCCCATCCCATTTAGGTACAGAGACTTCTCCTATCAGAAGAAACCCAGCAGGAAACGTCAACAGACCCATGGTCCAGCGCCTCCCAGAGCCCCAGGATGTGGCAGACTGTCTGCAGGTTAACACCTTCGACACACCACCATACTACTCCACCTCCTCTGAAAGCTTCAGAAACACCATTGAAGGTGAGGCACGGGAAAAAAATGTTTCATTTGTCCATCCGTCTGTCTTTTTACACTTTTTGCATTCTGTGACGGCTTCTCATGTTGTCATGGCAGGCTACAGCGCCCCCAAGGGGAACTACGACCCCATTGTCAGGAGCCTCCACAACCTGGCCCATTTGTTTCTGAATGGGACGGGAGGACAGACTCACCTTTCCCCGAATGACCCCATCTTTGTCCTGCTCCACACCTACACTGATGCCATATTTGACGAGTGGTTGAGAAGACACGGTCCAGGTGTTTTAACAACTACTCCTGCTGTTTCCACAATAGTTCCTGCATTTTTTTTGTCTGCTTTATTATCTATTATTATTATTCTCCTCACTAATCTGAAGCTGTTTCCAACAGATTCGGTTGTGTACCCTGAAGAAAATGCCCCCATTGGTCACAACAGAGGCTACAACATGGTGCCCTTCTGGCCTCCAGTGACTAACTCTGAGATGTTTATGACTGCCGCTGAAAATCTGGGTTACACTTATGAAGCTGAATGGCCTGGTACGGCCTGGTGGGCCTGAATCCCTCCCAGCATCATCCCATTTTCCATTCATTTGCTTTCAAACTTGGCTTTGGGTAAAAATTGAGATGTTTGAAGTAATCATCATTTTTGCTTCTCCTCTAGGTCAAGCTTTCACTCTGACGGAAATAATAACCATCGCAATAGTCACCGCCCTTGTTGTCGTCGCAGCCATTTTCGCTGCCACTGCATGCGCCGTACGTGCCAGATCTTACAAGATGGAGGGCCACCAGCCTCTGCTCGGGGATCAGTACCAGCGGTACGATGATGACAAAAGCCAGTCCGTAGTCTGAAATTTCTGCTTAAACACAAGCCCCACCATATGCCCCTTCTCTTTAATTTTCCAGTGACAACTCAGCACTTGGTTCATCTGGGTCTGTTCTCACTACAAACAAGTCTTTTGTAGCTGCATGCGTGCCCCTAAATCAAAAAAGTGGTAGGCTACGGTTCATACAGGAATGGTACAGTTGTAAACTAAAAGAACATTTTTACATTTCCCACTCACTGAGGTTTCTATTAACCAAACGTATGAGAGCAAGGCTGTGCATATATTACAAAGCTCATCTCTTTGAAATTTATAAAAACGGAAAATGTGTTCATTTAAAATTAACTTGAGCAACCTGGGTGTTTGGCCTTTGAAATAAGATTATTATCTGACATTACACTCTGCCCCCACAAGGGGGTGCCATAGTTCAATTTCTGAAACTGTATGTACAGCATTTACTATAAGAGATGTGCTTTGGGTTTTTTTGTTGACGTATTTAGATTTGCTGATGCATTTGAATTGAAACGCTGCAGATGATTTTAGAAATAAAAAGAAATAAATGGAGGTGATGATTCAGAAGAAATGTAGCTGAAAGCCGAGTGTCTTGGTTTGTTTTTGTCTGTTTTTTTTTTAAACTTTTAAATAAATAAAAAATATTTTCAATTGCCATTAATGCTCTTTTGTTTTTGCATTGACTTTATTCATGCACAAAGTGTTGCACACTTTTATTCATCTTTTATTTTTCTTTGTTTGAAAATACCAGCACAATACATAGGCCTAATAAACGTCCTTTAAGTACCAGTCGGCATAATCTTGTTTGGGCTACAACTGGCTCTTAATTTGTGCGGTTTGAAATGTAAATGTAGTTCCTCAGGAACTTCTTCCACACCTCTTACCTGCCTCGTCTCTGGTTTCAGAGGAAACTCCCTTTATGGGAGGGTCCAAAGAAAGCATGCTGTCAGTTAAACTGTCCTACCACTTGTCAGAAGCTTAAATGGGAGGTCTAATCGTGTAGCAGCGGGGCACTGGCTCAACTATGAGGTGTGCTGAACTCGAAACAGTCTGCATGAGTTTGGTGAACATAGTCGTGGTAGGTGCGCGCGCTCCGTGCCACTTGTTACGTTGAATCAACTTTGGTTAAAGCACGCGCGCCTCTCCCCTGCCAACCGAGCGGGATATCTCAAAGTTCGCCGCTCTGTAATTTCCTCCTCTGCCGGCTCCACAATTACACAGTAGCCTAGGCTAGAACGGTCCGCATTTTTCCGACAGTCCACAATGGAAGAGGACAACAGCGTCTCACCTGACTTCAAGGATATAGAGTCAAAGTTGGGTCGAAAAGTTCCGGACAGTCTCGTTCGGTCTCTCGTGGGAGGAAAACACAACGACAAGTCGGCGGCACCTCATTTAGCGACCTGCAAATTTTGTACCGATTCCGCGGATTTGCAAAGACTGGAGAGTAAAATGCGACTCCTGAGACAAGAAATGGTAAGCCTGTAACTTATCTCTGGTTGGTTTATTTTTAGACTGAACGTGCTGAATTAAAATTATATTCTTATACACATGTTTCAATGGCTTTAGGTGTCATAGCGCGTCACTGACTGCATAACTTTTACTGCGGCGTTCAAAACTAACTCAATTCCGACCAAGCTTCTCAACATTCAATTCCTTCTAGATAAGTACACAGTGAAATCTCGTGTGTCTCTCTAATGCGTGACATTCATTAGAAACCCACTTGTGCAGATCACGGTCCCCATAGCAACATGTGGTTTGTTAAATGCCCAATTCCAGGAATAAGTGTCTTGAACAGCGCTGTTAAACCGGCAAACGTGAGAGAGAGCCAGTCACACTTGGTCACAACAGCAGGCGGAGGACCCTCCTCACCCCCTCCTCTCGTGTGACGACTCCTACTGTAAAGATTTATCGACAAAACAGTCACTCAATTCCATTAAAGTGCAACGCACGTTAGATTAAAGCCCCGGTGGACAGCAGACACCTATTTTGAATAAGTAAGATCACTAAAAGGTATTAGGAGTCCTGGGCAGATGGTCTGGCTGGCCGAGTTTTGCAGCCTGAAATAGGGCTGTATCATGGCCAGCAGACTGACCCAGCGCTTGAGACCTTGTGTTGATAGGATTAGATTTATTGTGTTGTGGGTGGGGGTTGTGGGGGGCTCAGTTTCCCCTCCTGAGACACAGCTGTTACCTTGGTCCATAGTCAGCTATGATCAGAGTTTCCACATACTTTGTCATAAGAAAACAAATTGATTAAAAAATATATAGTTGAATTGGATTCCATCAGGGATCTCTTACAATGCAAATTTGACCCATCGCTGTCTCCCTTCTATTATTTACTTTTTTTTTTTTTTTTTACAGTTCCCTTCACAATGTGATTACCAGTCCAGTCAGGTTGTTGCTTGTTGTTTGTACACGTCTGGAACGCATAAGCTTGCAGAAACGATGTGTTCCAAATTTCCTTTTGCATCATTTGAGAGGCCTATTTAGAATTTGCTGCCTATCTGTGAAGTTGCTTATAAATTTGTGGGCTGCTCACAAAAAAAGTTTGGGCCCAATAAAGCACGATGTGGTAAGTTGCCACCCAGAGCAGACCCAATTATGCAGCACTAATCCTATTGGTCTTTCCGAAGCTACAGACCCATCGGTGCCATTCTCTGAACGTGATATGGCTGCTTGGCCTAAAATTCCAGCATAACCCCATCTGCTTGTCCTTTTATGCATGTTAAGCGTGGGCAGTTATGCTCACAAAACAAACACGGCGGTAGCAATATGAGACAAACGAAAGGTGGGTGGAAATCCACTCCAAAGGGAAGCTGTTGTGTCAAGCCAGCTGCCTCAGTCTATGATGACTGCAGGATGTTCCAGCTGCCCATTTACCATTTTTCATTCAAGCTGGTTGTCACTCTGCACTCGCAGGGGAATCCCTCTGAATGACTCCAAAGGCTATCCACTTCCACTCGCACTCAATAGCATGGTTTGTCATGACAGGAAATTTAGTCAATGGCTATACTGTGTAAGAAAGGATATCATTCATTATCCTGGATAAAAACTGTCTCCTGCACGTGCTGTGACGTAAGTTGGAGCCACTCGCTTAACATGACATGACCACGACTGAATTGCATTTTGGAAAGAGAGACAGGAGAGGAAATTTTTTTTTCTTAATCATAAGGGTTAGTTGAGACTAAGGGTGGGCATTCGATTAAATCTTCTTAATTGATTGTCAGGAGAATTAACCATACATTTTTGATTAATCATTAAATTTATTACATTAATGAACTTTTTCTATATTAAAAATGCAATTAAATACAGCGTGTTTTTCCTCTATGAGTTCTTTATCACGAGAAGAACAACTTGTGGCAGTTAAACTGATGTTCAATGGTTGACCCTCGAGCGTTCCAAAATAATAATAATAAAAAAAATCATGTCAAACAATAACTTAACCAAAAAGGTAATAATACTTAGGCCTGACAGGTTTTGTCAAAATGTAACTCAAAAACTATCCAAAAGGGTGAGGGTCTAAAACGAGGGTGAGAAAGAGATAGGATAGCCTACCTAACAATTAATTAGGCTACTTAACAAAGCCTCTTAACAAATAACTAGTAGGCCTAACTCACATACAACTTCAGCACAAGTCTCCTGATTTTTGTTGATGAAGATAAGCATGTTAACACGATCTGGGATCAGACGCGACCGCAGCCTGGTGACCGACAGTCCAGCCGCCAAAAACACCCGCTCTGAGGGGGCTGACGTTGACGGGATGCATAGGTACCTCCGCGCTAACTTGGCCAGCCTGCATTGCTTCACACTATGCAACACAACCAGAATTTTATCGATTTTAAAAAAATAAATAAATAACGTGATCATCGGAATTCTTAACGATCAATTCGTCAATTAATCATGCCCATCCCTAGTTGAGACATTGCCTGGCATATAACTGTCCATAATACCAGAAGTCTTACTCTTCGCTCCTGGTTTTAAATGTTTAAACTAACATGTATTGTAATAAGAAACGCATGCTTTCAGAGAAAGCAGAGTTCTAGGTTTCCTGAATGACACACCTATTTTCAAGTTGAGGGAGCAATCTGTAAGACCATACACTGCCCCTTATACACGGTGACATCTGGGGCATCTGAACGTCGGCCTCTTGTATTTTTAGTGTGTAACACACTGTTGGAAGACGTTATTGTTCTCCGCCGCCGTTGTTTTTTCTGCCAGATCAACATGTTGAATTGACGCCAGACCTGTCAGTATGAGAGCTCGATCTTATTAGCTGTTCAGCGCAGCGAATGAGGAAACTGAAGGACCAACAGATAATCATGACTCGAGAGAGACCAGCTCTGTACTCATCATGACTTGTACTGATGCGTTCGTTTGGAATTTAATTTTCAAAAGGTTAAAGTTAATCGGCAGCCTGCTGTAGCTACGTATTTAATGGAGTGGACTCAGAATGGCATTTATCTGTCAATAAGCATATTTCTACCTTTGTGTTTATCATTTATCTCCACTCCACAGGCAAATCTGCGAGCCATTGACGTGAAGCTGATGCAGCAGCTCATGTCAATCAACGAGGGCATAGAGTCCATCCGCTGGGTGATGGAAGACAAAGGAGGCATCACCAGCCAAGAGGGCAGCCTGGCAGGCAGCTTGTACAGCCTGTCCGATAGCCAGGACGGTGCCTCGCTGCGGGGCAGCTTCAACAGCCTGAACGATGGGAACAGCGACGGCCTGGATGCTCTGTCTGTGGGTAGTTACCTGGACACTCTAGCAGAAGACCTCCGAGACAACCCGTCGCCGACGGACATTGATTGTTTTGTGGATGAAACTGTAATTGATGGCGATGCCTTCACCAAATCCCCTCTGAAACTCAGAGTGGAACCAGGTGAATACCTCTGCTTTGGATAACGCTGACAAGCTTAAACGCGGTGGCCACAGAGACCGCTGAGATATAGATTTTGTGAAGAGCAGTTTAGCAGCTTATTTTCCTGTCCCCACACGCCTGGCAATGAACCATTGAGCGGGGACACAAACTTGCTACTAAATGTCACCAGAGAAACATGTCAACACATCATTTCTTAATACTTAATCATGCAGGTTGATAAAACTCAAAGAAGGTGCTTTTTTTGTCTAATACCTCAGTGGTTTCATCTTTCACGCTCTCTCAGCCTAAAAGTTAACACAACGGGGCGGACAAAAGCCGCAACACCAGATGAACAGCAAAACTTCCTCCCCATCCGTGGAAAACTGGACTGGGATTCTGTGAAGGGTCAACCGCAATCCGCTATAAAGGAGTAGATTAGGGCTCAGTAGCCATTTAAAAAAACTGGACTTTTCATTCTGCGTGATTTAAAAGTTTAAACTGTTTCAAGTGGTAAACTGATTACTTTAAGTGTCTCAGCAAGTGCAATTTGCTTCCCTGCCAAAATCCGAGCACCACCTACTCTGCATGTTGAAATTGTAATTAATTTAGCTGATGGGAGTTCATAAGCTCTGCCCCGCTCAGCATTAGCA